>NC_141621.1:1743316-1903316 GCF_047967505.1 Dipteris shenzhenensis
CATTTGAGTTTCTCTGATTTTGAATTTTGTGAGCACTGTCTCTATGGGAAGCAGACTAAATCAGCCCATAAAAGAAGGGGAAAGAAAGAGTTTGAAAAGCTTGATTTGGTGCATTCAGACGTATGTGGTCCCATGCCTACACGATCATTAGGCAGGGCTGAATACTATGTGACATTCATTGATGATGCGACTAGGAAAGTGTGGGCTTATGCTATAGCTCGAAAGAGTGATGTGTTCCAGGTATTTCAGAAATGGCTGGCCTTGGTTGAGAATCAATCAAGTAGAACGCTTAAATTCCTATGGACTGACAATGGTGGAGAGTATCTCTCTCATGACTTTTAGCATTTCTGTGATACACGTGGGATTAAGAGGGAGCTCACATCCCCTCGTACTCTAGAGCAAAATCCAATTGCAGAAAAGATGAACCGTACCATTCAAGAAAGGTTGCAATGCATGCTTTCCAATGCAAGTTTTTCTGGTGGTTTTTGGGCTAAGGCAATGAAGACTGAAGTGCATGTGATCAATAGATCACCTAGTAAGAGTTTGGATGGTCGTATTCCTAAAGAGGCATGGAGTGGCAAGAAGCCCTCTTACTCTCATTTGCGTATATTTGGGTGTGAGGCATATGCACATGTGCCAAAAGAGCTTCGAAAGAAGCTAGATCCTAAGTCTAGGAAATGCATCTTTCTGGGTTATGGTGAAAGTGGAGAGATGGGTTATCGTCTCTAAGATCCAGAAGCAAAGAACATCATATGCAGCCATGACGTAGTCTTCAATGAGAAGAAGATGCATAAGGCATCCATGAGGGATGTGGAAATGAGGAGAATCACTTTCCAGGATGTGAATCCACCTACATATGTTGATAGATAGCACGCTGTCCATGCACCAAATGTGCAAGAAATGGTACCACCAAGTACTCCCACAGGTATACAATCAAGGGTAGATGATGGATCATCTATTGGTGGAAATCATGAGCCAAATGTGGCTGATATGCAGGTGGGACAGCAAGCTGAAATGCCCTTGAGAAGAACATCTAGAGTGTCTAGACCACCTGATAGGTTTGTTCCAGGGGTAGACTATGTGATGCTTACTGATTGCGGGGAGCCTTCTTGCTACAGAGAGGCTATGATGCGTGAGGATCAATGCAAGTGGGAGTATGCTATGCAATCAAAGATGAGTTCACTTATGAAGAATAACACTTGGGACTTGGTTTCTTTGCCACATGGAAAGGAAGCATTGGCATGTAAATGGGTCTACAAGATGAAGGTCACAGGTGATGATGTGCCTAGGTACAAGGCCCGTTTAGTCGCTAAAGGGTTCAAGCAAGAGAAGGGTGTGGACTTTGATGAGATATTCTCTCCAGTTGTGAAGATGACCACACTTAGATGCATGCTTGGACTAGTGGCAGCAGAAGATATGGAGCTTATGCAGATGGATGTCAAGACAGCTTTCTTGCATGGGGATTTGCATGAGGAAATTTACATGGTGCAGCCGGAAGGCTTTAAAGAAAAGGGCAAAGAGCATTTAGTTTGCAAGCTAAAGAAGAGTCTCTATGGTCTTAAGCAAGCAGGGAGATCCACTTCTGGTTATGCAAGGCATGTGGATAGTAGGAGATCCACTTCTGGTTATGTGTTCACCTTTGCAGGTGGTGCAGTGTCGTGGATGTCTCACGCACAGAAGTGCATTGCTTTGTCTACCACAGAGGCTGAGTATGTTGTAGCCACAGAGGGTTGCAAGGAGGCTATATGGCTTGATCGGCTAGTGGGAGATTTGGGGATTCATACAGGTGTACCGACCTTGCATAGTGATTCCATGAGTGCTATTCAGCTAGCACGGAATCCGGTCTTTCATGCAAAGACCAAACACATTGAGGTCAGGTACCATTTCATCAGGGAGGTACTTGAGGACAAGTGCATAGACCTTGTCAAGGTTCATACAGATGATAACCCTACAGATATGCTGACGAAGAGTCTACCTAGTCAGCAGTTTGAGTATTATCGTGTATTGATGGGCATTGGATAGTATGCTCACTGGTTGTTCTCCCTTAAAGGCACATTGTCCTTTAAGTGGGAGGTTGTGGGGGTTAAAGGTCACTGTGCCTTTACCCCGGTTATGTACAATACTCAAACACATATATAAATGAATGAAAAAGAAGATTAGGGTGGTTCTACTGTGAAGATAGTGGGAGAGAGGGAAGGAGTCTCACTTGCGGCTTTCTCACATACACAATGGGGGAATACACACAAAGGTGGAGGCTGAAAACAATTTCCTCTTCTTAGTTGTGAAAGCCAAAAGAACTCAAGTACAAAGAAATAAAAGAACCCTATATGTGGGTCTCAAACCAAACTCAGCTAACTAAGGTGGCATACTAACTAAGCCACAAACTAGAGTAGATAAGGATAGCTGTCATCCAGCTATTATTCATGGGCGGTGTACCAACCGCATCTGCAGCTAACAAGTCAGTGACATAAATGCACAATGGTCACCCTGGCATATCACGAGTGGAGCTCGATATCTCAACACTCCCCCTCGAGCTCACAGCTTCTCTGTGCCCAATGCCTTCGTGAATATGTCAGCTACCTGATCCTCTGTGCTGACATAAACTAGATCAATAAGACGTAGTAAAACCTTCTCCCGCACATAGTGATAATGCACCTCAATGTGCTTTGTTCTAGCATGATAGACTGGGTTATTTGCCAAGTCTATATTGCTCATGTTGTCACAATAAATGACAACTGGCCCATCTGTAGACTCATGCATATCATAGAGTAGCTTATGCAACCAAGCTACCTCACATGCAGCCATTGCTGCACCCCTGTACTCAGCCTCTGTGCTCGACAAGGCAACTGTAGGCTATTTCTTGCTACTCCAAGTGACTGCAGCACTCCCAAAAGAGAACACATATCCACTGGTAGATCGTCTATGAGAAATACTACCAGCCCAATCAGCATCAGTGTATCCATGCAACTGTATCTGAACCCCAGCCTCATAAAATAGTCCATACTGCAATGTGGACTTCACATACCTTAGTATGCATCTAGCCGCATCCAAATGCGGTTTCCTTGGAGCCTGCATAAATTGACTTACCAATCCAATAGCATAGCTCAAATTTGGCCTGGTAATAGTCATATAAATCAAACTCCCTACTATGCGTCTGTACATAGTAGGGTCTTCCAGAAGCTCACCTACATCTACGCTCAGCTTCACATTCTGCTCCAAAGGAACTGAAATAGGCTTACAGCCTATCATCCCATATTTGGACAGAATGTCCAATCCATATTGCCTCCGCAAGAGCTGTATCCCACTTGGTGATCTAATCACCTCAATGCCCAAGAAATAACACAGCTCTCCCAAATCCTTCATCTCAAACTTCTGCTTCAATAGCATTTTCACATGAAGGATATCTTCATCACTATCACCTGTGATGATCAAATCATCAACATAAATGACAAGCAGCATAATACCTTTCTCTATTTTTCTCACATAAAGTGAGAAATCTACCTTGGAAATCTGAAAGCCAATAGTGACAAGATACTGTCCTATCTTGTCAGACCATGCTCTAGGTGCTTGCTTCAAGCCATACAAGGCTTTCTTCAACCTGCAAACAAACTCAGGATGAATAGCATGAACATAACCTGGTGGCTGCTCCATAAAGACCTCTTCTTGCAAATCACCATGCAAGAAGGCATTCTTTACATCCATCTGATGTAAAGACCATCCCTTTGATGTAGCCATAGCAATGACTGCTCTTACGGTTGCCATCCTTGCAACCGGACTGAATGTTTTTTCATAATCAATGCCATATGTCTGTGCATACCCCTTGGCAACTAATCTTGCCTTGTATCTATTCACAGAACCATTTGCATTGTGCTTCACCTTATAAACCCACTTACAGCCAATTGCATTCTTGTCTTTAGGCAAAGGCACCAATTCCCATGTAGCATTTGCTTCCAAGGCATCCATGGCTTTCTCCCATTTTTCTTTTCCCATGGCTTGCTCAAAGGAAGTGGGTTCTGGTTCCTGTATCACTTTGACCATATAGGCATAGTGAATGGCTGTAAATCCATCATATTTCAACCTATCCACAGGATATCTAGCTTTGGTAGACCTATGCAAAATAGGTTCACTTCCAGGTGCTCTCAAAACATCCCTGGTCTTCCTTACTCCAGGTGTAACAACAGAAGGAATACCCAACTCATCATCAATGCTTTGTTCTGAGCCACTAGATTCACCATCCAATAAGAGTGACCTGCATTCACATCAAACATGGGCTGATCTACCTTCTCTTTTCCTTTTCGTGACACCGGCATACCACTGTCTGCATTGCTTTGAGGAGATTCTGCTGATCTCAATCTGCCTATCCATGGCGAAGTATGTGAACCACTGCTAGAGGACACTGCAGGTCCACTAATATTTTGTGATTGCTGCTGTGAATTCTGTGCAGCATTACTATTTTGTGCATCTACATCATCAATCACATTTACTGGTTTATACTAGCTGCTCATCTCATCAAAAACAACATCTCTGCTCACTGTAAACTTACGAGTAGAAGGGTTATAGCATCTATACCCTTTTTGCTGCAGAGAATAACCAATAAAGATGCACTTCTCAGCTTTTGGATCCAACTTGGACCTCAACTCATCTGGCACATGAACATAGGCAATGCAACCAAAAATTTTCAAATGAGAAATATCTGGTTTCCTACCAGTATACATCTCCTCTGGCATCATGCCATGTATTGCTGCAGTGGGAGTCCTGTTCATTATGTAAACTGCTATAGCAACTGCTTCAGCCCAATAATAATCTGGAAGGTCTTTTTCATTTAGCATGGCCCGAGATACCTCTCCAATATGCCTGTTTTTCCTTTCTGCAAGTCCATTTTGCTGTGGGGTATGACTGCATAAATATTGCTGCTTTATGCCATGCTCCTGTAGAAACCTTGCAAACTCATTTGAGAGGTACTCTCCCCCTCCATTTGACCTTAGGCATTTTATTTACAAGCCTGTTTCTTTTTCAACCATAGCTTTAAAAGCTTTGAAGTGCCCAAACACTTTACTTTTCTTTTTCATAAAATACACCCAAACTTTTCTGCTGTAGTCATCAATAAAAGTGACAATAATGATAGCCTCTAATAGATGCAGCTTTAGTAGTCCACACATCAGAGTGGATTAATTCCAATCGCTTCTTACTCTCTTGAACATGCCTAGAAAATGGTTTTCTTGCCTTTTTTCCAAATTGACAGGCTTCAGATACCTTATGCATTTTTGCAACCTTGAATTTAGGCAATCCTGTAACAATATTTTGGGCCTGCATTAATTTAAGTCGTTGAACATTAACATGACCAATGTGTTTATGCCAGATATCAATATCTACAACAACACCGGTCCCATGTGCAAACATTGCTGCACTCAATTCAGGCATATCCGCATCCAATGTAAACATCCTGCCCTTCTTCTTTCCTTTTGCTATCAAGCGACCGTTATTTTTCATATCCTCAACAAAGCATCCATGAGGATTAAATCTGACCTGCAAGCCCTGCTCAACCATTTGACCAACAGAAACAAGGTTCTTGGTGATATTTGGGACATGAAATACGTCAGACAGGTATTTCTTTTTCTCATCCTGCATAGACAAAGGAATCTTACCAATCTGCACAATAGGATGTGCAGTATCATCACCAGTCTCCACAAATCCTAGTTTTTCCATTCTCCTTGCATCCTACATCCATTCTGCATGACTTGTCATGTGGTTTGATGCACCTAAGTCAACATACCACACATCATTTCGTTCTTCTGCACTTGTCACAGAATTGGTCATGTGTTGCACCATAAATAGATGCTCATTTCTGTCATCACCCTGTCTACTAGAAGATGCATAATTGCCTTGCTGCAATTTTCCATTCATAATGTCATTCTGCTTTTTGTAGCAATCTTTAGCCGTATGACCCATTTTACCACAATAGTAGCATTCAACATTGCTGTTTGCATTTTGGCCTCTCTGCCATCCACCACAACCTCTTTGGCTCGCCCTGCCTCTAGAGTTACCATGTCTTCCTCCAAAGGACTGGTTTTCTTGAGTTTATTGCATATTCTGATTTCTACCATGGCCTCCAGATCGGCCTCCTCTACCTCTGCCTCTACTTCTTCTAGCATTTGAGTAGAAGACAGTTTCTTTTGAAGTTCCTCCTGAAGAAGATGCACCACCATTTCTCTGCTCTTCAAAAATTAGAAGAGCAAACAACTCCTCAAAATTAGGAAATTTTTCACGGACGGCAATGGATGTCCGGAACTGTGCATCATCCTTTCCTAGACCATTCAAGGTCATTGAAACTAGATCATCATCTTCCACTGGCGACCCAATGGAAGCAAGTGCATCTGCAATTTTCTTCACCTTCATGTGGTAGTCATTGATGCTCATATTTTCTCTCTACACATTGTGCAACTCCTGCTTGAGCTGCATTTTCCTGGCTTGCATATTTGTGTTGTACATTTTTGCCAAAGTATCCCATGCCTCCTTTGGCGTACTTGCATCCTGAATATGCACAACCATAGAATCCAAAATACTAATAGAAAGCTAGTACATAACTTTTCTGGCTCTCTCATGCCATCCTTTAAATGCCTGCATTTCCTGTTGATTGGGAACATTAGGAAGAACTAGTTCTTCTTCATTTCCTGTAATGAACTCCCAATAGCCTTTTCCCATAAGGAAATTCGTCATTCTAAACTTCCATGCCTGGAAGTTGTTCTTGTCAATCTTTTCAGTGACAATCTGTGAAAGAGAATCAGACGCCATCACAGAACACTGCAAAATATTCTGTCACTGCAAAAAACATAGCTTCTGCCTCACACAGGCAAATCTGCAAAACTGACCAAAGTGGTATTTGACCACACAGTCACTTCCTAGTGACCATTTTGCATCAACAGGCAATAAGGATGATTCTGCAACTCCCAATATCTCTGCACACAGGCATACGATGCAATTTCTATGGCAACTTTTCACCGACCTGTAGAGCAGTGGTCGCACATCAAAAAATAGGGCCTTTTTCTGAGTGCCTGCGAAGAACTTCTACCTTCAAAAAGGGCCCCGAAATGGCCTCGAATCAGAAAAATAAAGTCACCAAGGGCTTCGCCTACTCCCGCAGCATATACTGCCCTCTCGCCACACCGTGAAGGGCATCTCAATCTGAGACAGTGCACTCTTGCACTTCCGGCTGTGCTACCTGCAAAGATTTGCTCCCAAACTCGAAAAAGGAAAGCAACATTGGTCCTCTTACCAGGACATTGCGAACTTGGTTTGCTTTCTTGAGCTCCTTACCACGAACCAGGCTCTGATACCATGTGAAGCTAGTGGGAGAGAGGGAAGGAGTCTCACTTGCCGCTTTCTCACATACACAATGGGGGAATACACACAAAGGTGGAGGCTGAAAACAGTTTTCCTCTTCTTAGTTGTGAAAGCCAAAAGAACTCAAGTACAAAGAAATAGAAGAACCCTATATGTGGGTCTCAAACCAAACTCAGCTAACTAAGGTGGCATACTAACTGAGCCACGAACTAGAGTAGATAAGGACAGCTATCATCCAGCTATTATTCATGGGCAATGTACCAACCGCATCTGCAGCTAACAAGTCGGTGACATAAATGCACAACGGTCACCCTGGCATATCACAAGTGGAGCTCGATATCTCAACATCTGCACCCACCAAAACTTGTGTGGCTCTCTCTCTCTCTCTCTCTCTCCCTCTTCCATTCTTGCTTCCGTTGACAGCACTCTCAAGATCGCCATAGAGGGGACGCTTTGAATTTCCCCAAGTTGCCAATCTAAGCCATGCCCGAAATTCCCAACTAGTACCTACTCGGAGTCAGTCCATACGCTCACATACGGTTTCACATCATTACATTACTTGAAACCTAATGTTCGTCAGTTCAGTGAGTAGACTTCAGAGAGTACAGAGGCATTGCAGATTGTTTTAGTGGGCATATAGCATTTGATTTCAACACACATGCCACCACTGTAAAGCCTATTCGGCTATCTCACGGCATTGTGCACATCATTTCAGCCTTGTAAAGCCTCTTGGCTATTCCCGGCATCATTGCCACAAGCCTTGTAATGCATATCAATTTTTATATTTTGCAGTCCTATCTTCACCGACAGTTTAGAGATTCCACTTGGCACAGTCAGAATCAGCAAAGAGGAAATCATTTGAACCGAGGAAGATTTCAAGGACGAGGGAATGCATCCACTTATCTGTCAAACATCCAATGCAACTACTGTCACAAGTTTGGACACTATGAAAGAGATTGCAACCAGAAGCAGTACGACCAAGGCGATCAATCCAGCAATAATCGGGGGAATTCCCAAGGCAGCAGAAATCATCGTGGTGGAAATTCTAGTCACAGTCATTTTGCAAATGAACATGGAAATATGTTCCTTTCAAGAGAGGAAATGCATCACACTGATATAGTGTACCCAAACACTGATTTCAATCCCAAAAAGGATTATAGCTATCAAGTCGACCAAGTGGAACAAGATCCTTTGTATATCGACAGCGGTGCATCATCTCACATGACAAATCATCAGGAATGGTTCACAGAAATGAAGCCATTAGAAGGTCAGAAAAATGTCATCTACACAGCAGATAATACACCGAATCCAGTTCAAGGGACAGGTGTTATCCCTATGAACAATTTCACTGGTACGAAAGGATTATTGAAAGATGTGCTCTATGTTTCGAAGCTCAGCAAGAACCTCTTGTCAGTAGGTCAAATGACGGAACACAATTACAAAGTCATCTTCAATGGTGATGAATGCACTATCAGAGAAAAGTCCAAAAGATGTCAGCTAGTAGCAAAAGGTGTCAAGGAAGGACGCTTATACAGAATGCTAGCTACAGTACCAGATAAGCATGCCATGTCACCTCAACCACAACAGATGCCACTATCTACAAAATGGCACAAGAGATATGGTCATGTCAACTTCAAGTACTTGTTAGACCTCAGGAATCAGAATATGGCAATTGGGATTCCGAAGCTACAATTTCTTGGAAAAGTTTGTGAAGCATGCTGCTTCGGCAAACAAAAGAGAACCAACTTTGGCAGAAGTACCTCTCGTGCATGAGGTACTCTTGATTTGATACATACATATGTATGGGGTTATGCCCAGACCCACAGCATCAATGGTTCACTTTATTACTTGACTTTCATCGACGACTACAACAGATATTTTTGGGTCTACTTTCTAAAAGAGAAATCTGATGCTACAGCAATCTATTTGCTTAATCGGCTTCCTACCAAACCGATACAAGGTATGACTCCTAATGAAGCATTCACTGGACACAAGCCACACATTGGGCATCTCCTCATATTTGGTTGCATAGCATATGCCCACATACATGATGATCATCGCAGGAAATTAGATGTGAAGTCACGCAAATGCATCATGGTTGGCTACAGTGAAGAAAGCAAAGCATACAAATTATATGATCCCATCAACCGCAAGGTCATTATCTCTAGAGATGTAATCTTTGATGAGGAATCAGAATGGAAAACCTCACCTACACAAGAGATAGAAGCATTGACTTCACAGTCATCTATAGAACAGGTTGATGAAGAAGAGCAAGAATTGCCAGCAACACCCCAAGCAGAGCCACAGTAGCTCAGACAATCTACTAGGGAAAGCAGACCTCCAGCCAAATTGACATATGCTCAGAAAGGCAAAGCAATTCAGGTGGAAACCACCAACTATGCTCTTATGACTACCATCATGGCTACAGAAGAGCCAGTGTACTTCGAAGACACAGTAGACAAGCCAGAATGGCAAACTGCTATGAATGAAGAAATGGATTCTTTGTATAAGAATAATACTTGGGAATTATGCGACCTTCCACCAGGAAAGAAGGCCATAGCAAACAAATGGGTATACAAAGTGAAGTACAATCCAGACGGCAGTATTTAGAGATACAAAGCCAAACTAGTTGCAAAAGGATTTGCACAGCAATATGGTCAAGATTATGATGAGACTTATGCTCCAATAGCAAAGATGGATTCCATAGGGTTCTTGATATCACTAGTGACACTCATCAGATGGAATGTGTACCAACTCGATGTCAAGAATGCATTTCTCAATGGTTATCTAGATGAGGAAGTCTACATGCAACAACCAGCAGGTTATGTTGAACCAGGAAAGGAGAATAAGGTTTGCCATCTCAAGAAAAGCCTCTATGGCTTAAAGCAAGCACCCAGAACTTGGTACAGCAGAATTGACAAGTATTTTGCTAATCTGGGATACATGAAGTCCAATGCAGATCATACTCTCTACTACAAAGTTCAAGGGGAAGACATTACTATTGCACTTTTATACGTAGATGATCTGATTGTGACAGGAAGCAAGGATAGCTTCATCAAAAAACTGAAACAAGACTTATCTGCAGAGTTTGACATGAAAGATCTTGGACTTATGCACTATTGTCAGCTCAAGTATGTTGACAGTCTCCTAAAGAAGTTTCATATGGCAGATTGCAAGATTGCAGCCACTCCCATGGAACATAGTTTGAAACTTACTAAAGATTCAAAAAAGCCTACAGTCAATGACAGATACTACAGGCAGCTCATTGGATCTCTTATATATCTGACTATCACACGGCCATATATTTGTTATGCAGTAAGCTCACTAGCATAGCTTATGGCAAATCCAAAACAGTCTCACTAGAATGCAGCCAAAAGAGTCTTGAGATACATCAGAGGTACAAAACATTTTGGGATAGAATACAGAGGAAGCCATCCATGGTTGCATGGATACTGTGACAGTGATTATGCCGGAGATCATGAGACCAGGAGATCGACACAGGTATATGCATTTTTCCTTGGTCAAGGTGCTATATCATGGTTGTCAAACAAACAGCCAACTGTTTCTTTGTCTTCGACTGAAGTAGAATATAGAGCACTCACTACAGGTGCATGTGAGGCTATATGGCTCAGAAGACTATTGTCAGAAACAGATTACTTTGATGAGTCAAAGCCAACAACAATATACTGTGATAATTAATCGGCTCAAGCATTGGCCAAGAATCCAATATATCACTCCAGGACAAAGCACATTGATGTCAGAGAGCACTTCATCAGAGAAAGAGTGTTACTTGGTGACATCACACTGCAGCATTGTGATAGCAAAGAGAATGTTGCAGACATCTTTACCAAACCACTTGGTAAAGAGCTATTCGAGAAAGACCAACTAGCTCTTGGAAAAATGAACCTTAGGAAACTTAACCTTAGCCAAAATGCCACATGGCAATCAATGAGAAGGTCTTGGAATTTGTGAGAAATTTCCTTCAAAGAGATGATGGGAAAACACAGAGAATCAAACTCCGTCGATTCTTCACGGAATGGCAAGCAGCTTCGTAGACATATGTTTTAGGTAGTCTCGGATCCAACGGGACAGACAGCTCTACAAATGGAGGCCTGGATGTTGAGATCCCACTCACACAAGAAATGGCAAAATGAAGACATCGGAGTAGACAGAGACTCACCATAGCTTCAAAAGTTCATGGAACCGGAAGTAGCTTCTCAAGTAGAAGATTTGGACCACTCTAAATCCACTAGAAGTGTCAGAATTGCAAATGGTGGCCTGGATATGGAGATCCAACACACGAAATCCTCGCAGGAAATGAATTTCATCACTTTTTGCAGGAGTTGTAACTTTTCACTGATAAAGTGAAAATGTAGCTCTCAATCTTATCTACAACTTCCTTGAAGACTTCAAGTCGAAATTCTATCTCTAACCCCGGATATTTGCGCTACTACATATGTGTGTCTGAGAAGATTTTCTTATATCTTGTGCCTTCAACTTTGCAACCCAGTAAAACAAATGCCCAAGAGGATTTTGCCCCTTTCTCTCCAACTGCTATAGTAGCTCCAAAATCTACAGCTCCTCCTATCGAACAAGGATCTTTGGGATGCACCACTCTCTCTCCAGGCTAGAGGCTGCACCGAGCTACTCACGCTACCGCGAGGCTCTACTTGCAAGCTCTGATACCAGTTGTGACGACACAATGGAAGCTGAGAGAAAGCTTGAGAGAGACAAGTTTTCGTGGGTGAAGAACACCCTACTCTTCTATTTCATTCATATATATATGTGTTTGAGTATTGTACATAACCGGGGTTAAGGTACAGTGGCCTTTAACCCCCACATATTGCACCATGTGTTATAGTGCGAGACAGCGCTAAGCAGACCGGGGGTAGCAGAGCTTAAACGGGGTAGGGTAGAGGCAGACAGCCATGGCACATGGCAGTTCGAGGACATGCAAAGCCAAATCAGTGAGGGCAAGGAGGCCAAGTCAACAAGTCAATGAGGGTGGCACATGTGATCGATAGAGAGAGAGAGAGAGAGAGAGAGAGAGAGAGAGAGAGAGAGAGAGAGAGAGAGAGAGAGAGAAGTTTATATATATATATTTCTTTCTTTCTATTTAAATATATAAAAATATATTTAAGCATAAATATATATATATATATTTATTTATTTATTTATTTATTTATTCATATATATTTTTGAATATACATACATAGATAGATTGATTGATTAATATATATATATATATATATATATAGAGAGAGAGAGAGAGAGAGAGAGGAGTTTATATATATATATATATTTCTTTCTATTAAGTATATAAAAATATATTTAAACATAAATATATATTTATATATTCATATATATTTTTGAACACACACACACACACACACACATATATAATAAACACACATTTTACTACTACTTTAAGGAAAGGTTGCCATGTGGCATTCAAAGAATAGTCCTCTTCTTAGCAAGGAGAGCTCCCTGTGGCAATAAGAGGTGCAATGGAGGGAGATTGAAGAGCTACTATGATGCCATGTGTTGCAAAGAAGGAGCTCTAGAAAGAGATATGGGCTTCTAGTTTTGATCCACAGGTTATGTATGTGCACAGGCAGATTTGGTAAGAGACAACGGAGAGTGAGTAGACTGCTTAAAAAAGTGATGCAGAGCATGGGTCACTAATTGCTTTGAAGTTTAAATAGCATGTGGGTCCTGGAGTTGCAAGTGTGCGGGTCTCAGACGGCTCTGCAGCTAGCACATGGAAAATGAGAGGACCGAGGGCAAAGTGCAATCTATTGGGTGGCGCAGCTAGAGCCTTGCAAAACTAGCAAACTAGCACAAAAATATTGAATATACAATGCCCCACAAGCAAAGACCAGGCAGAGGCTCAAACCTGAGGATGTAGCTCTCGCAGCAGACAGCACATGGTGGTCGTGCATTAACGGTGGCAAACGACAGACAAGAGCGAGGGGGAAGGTTGATTTTATAATATATTAAGAATATATAGTTTTAGATTTCATGTTTAGCTTTATATGTATATATGTGAGTGTGTGTGTGTGTGTATGTGTGTGTGTGTGTGTGCGCACGCACACACACACACCCACACACACACACACACAGAGGCTTTAATACTTCTTTTTGAAAGCCACAGAGAGAGAGTGAGAGAGAGAGAGAGAGAGAGAGAGAGAGAGAGAGAGAGAGAGAGGGGGGGGGAGGGAGGGAGGGAGGGAGAGATGGAGATTTTATATTATATATATACATATATATCTACTCTCTATGTGTGCACACGAGTGTGCATGCATGTGTGGGTGTGTGGGTGTCTAGGTGCATGTGTGCATGTGTGCGTGCATGCATTGTGACTGCCAAAAAATTTTCCATTGTAAATGTAATAAGTAGAAGTGAATATATGTGTGTGGCATTAGTAGAATATAATATGGAGTGGCAAGGGCCCAAGGTTGAGGTGGCAGGGCATGTCCATGTGCCACCCTTCTAAGTAAGAGGACCCATAGGTGTGTTGTACATAATCCATGGAGCAAATAATATAGTATGGTGAGATGGCATGGAATCTCCATGTGCCACCCCTCCACCTAGGCGGTCCCATGAAACATTAAGTGATATATGGCCAAGGCCAAGGGGACATATTGTATTTAATTGGTAGAGGTGGCAAGGCATCTTAGACTTTCTCATCTATGTGGGCTAGACCCATGTGAAATAGTCAGAGGGATAATGTTTTCATGAAGAAAAAGTAGGTTGAGGTGGCAAGAGTAATTTGTGCCAACCCACCCATGTGCGTATTTAAATAAGAGGGAAAAATCAAGTGCATTCTTCACTAGAGATATGGGGCTTGTAGTATGTGGAAAATTCTTGTATAGCCACCATGCTCTAATATATCCCCATATTTTCCATGACTCTCTCCCATTTTTGGCAATACCATCATCCTCCTTTGTTCTCCACACTCACCTCTTATTGATGTTCATACCCTTCCCCTTCTCCCTCCTCCTTCTCCTTCCTATTTTCCCTCTACTCATGACCCACATCCTCGTCTCCTCTTTCCATTTTAGTCCTCCCATAGGTAAATTGCCACACCCCAATAGCTAGAGTCTATGCTTTCTTCGGATCTTACTCCCAATGAAAAGGATGAATTCCTAGAAATGTTTAAGGATTTTACTGACCCCTTCACCACAAGTTACCATCATTTGTGCCATGTGACCATAGAACATAAGATAGAACTGAAGCCGAATGCTGAGTCGGTAGCACAGAAGTTCCGAAGGAGATGCACTATGCACAGAGGTGCAGAAGCTAATAGAAGTTGGATTCATTGTTCCAGTCACCAACACCGAATGGGTTTTACCAATGGTTGTCACTCCCAAGAAGAGCAACAAGTGGTGGGTTTGCATCAACTACAAGAAACTTAATGCGGCCACGAAAAGAGATCATCATCCTTTGCCATTTCAGAACATCATTTTGGAGAAGGTGAGCGGCCATGAGATGTACACTGTTTGTGATGGCTACTCAGGGTTTTATCAAATCGAAATTTCAAAAGAAGATGTGTACAAGACTACATTCGCCACTCCATGGGACACTTTTTCTTTCAAAGTGATGCCATTTGGTCCTACCAATGCTCCAGCTACATTCCAACGGTTCATGCAGATGGTCTTCGCCCATTATTTGGGGATTTTCTTGGAAGTGCTTTTAGATGATTTTTGCATATTTTCTACATGAAGTGAGCACATCATGAAGGTCTGCATGGCTTTCCAAAGGATTAATGAAGCAAATGGAAGCCTCAACCCCGATAAATGCACTATTGGAGCCACTCAAGTAAGATTGCTTGGGCACATAGTCTCAGCAGATGGCATTAGGCCTGATAAGGTTGATGCAATTCTTAAGCTCTCTCCACCCACCACAAGCCATCAAGTGCGTTCCTTTGTGAAGGTGGCAAGATATTACTGGCACTTCATTGATCACAATATGCTACTTTGACTAGATGCATGACTATGTTGTTAAAAGATGGTATTAATTTTTCATGGAGTGAAGAATGTGACCAAAGTTTTGTGCAAATCAAGGAGGCTCATGCATCTGAGCCTATTCTCCGCAACCATGATTGGTCCAAGATCTTTTATATCAACCTAGGGTTTGGAGAGCACACTTTGGCAAGGATTCTTCTCCAGCAAGGGGAAGACCGATTCATGTATCCCATTCGATTCGCTTCACCTCAAATGCTTGAAATAGAGCATGGTGTTTTGCATGCAAAGCTGGTTTTGCAGTTGCCTAATCTCCTTGGCTGGTTGGCTAAGCGGTTAGCAATCCTTCAAGAGTATGATTTTACCTTCAAAATTGTAAAAGGGGGTTGTTCTAATTTGAAGAATGCCTTAATTGACTTGGAAGAAAGTCTTGAAGTGAACCTTGTAGCAGCCATGGAAGCTGATGATCCATGGTATGGAGGTATCTACAAGTTTCTGGCTACCTTTTCTTTTCCGCCTGACTGCACCAGTTATGAGCGGAAGACGATCTCTAGAAAAAGTAGGCACTATACACTCTTTGATGGGGTGTGTTGTATCGCCAAGGCATGGATGGTGTATTAAGAAGAGCTATTGATGTAGAAGAAGTACCCAAAGTGTTGCAGCAATACCATGATGGTTTTTGTGGTGGACACTATGCAGCAGATTACACCACCAAGAAGATTCTATATGAAGGGTATTACTGGCCAACTATGTTCAAAGATGTAGCTATGTATTGCAAGACCTGCGAGCCCTGCCAATTCTTTGGTAAGAAGGATTTATGGCATGGGAAACATCATCTTGTGATGTCCATTCATCCATTTTAGAAATGGGGTATTGATTTTGTGGGCCCTCTATCAATGACAGCCTGCAAGAAAAGTACCTTTTGGTGGCTACACAATATGTCACCAAGTGGGCCGAAGCTGTAGCTCTCTCAGTAGCAAATGGTAAGGTAGTCTCAGATTTCATCTTTGAGCGCATATGTACGCATTTTGGGACACTTATGGAGATTGTGTCCGATCATGGGAGTCCATTCTTGAATGAAGCCGTGAAGTCGCTCATGGAACGTATGGGTATTGATCATCACACTTCCAACATTTATAATCCATGGGTCAAGTGGAGCGCGTCAATGGCCTCTTATGCACGTCCATAGGAAAAATGGTGAACAAACATCGGGGCCAATGGGATCAAAAAGTTGCTGAGGCGGTTTGGGCATACAATATTACTCACAAAACATCCACTGGGCACACCCCATTTGAATTAGTATATGGTACCGAAGCAGTTCTGCCGCTGGAGATAGAAGTACCTGCATTGAGGTTGGCACAACAACAAAAGATGTCAAAAGAAGAACAAGTTGAAGCCAGTTTGGTTCAACTTGAAAAATTAGATGAGACCCGGTGGCATGCTTTGCATCATGCAGAGATCCAGAAGAATCGACAGAAAGCCCACTTGGATGCCAAGATCCGCAAGGGGTGGGAGCGTCATTTTGCAAAAGGAGACATGGTGTTGTCCTTTGATAGTACATTGGACCACCAAATGGACAAAAATGTTTTTCCGAAGTGGTCTAGACCATACCAGGTCATCAAGGAACGCAGCAATGGATCAATGGAGGTTCATGAGTTGCAGGAGCCGCATAGGAGGAAAGTGTTCAACAAAAGGCATCTCAAGCCTTTCTTTGTTCGGTTGTGACCCAAGCATGGGCATGTTGCACATTCCATGCCGGGGGGGGATCTATTACCGCCAAAAAAAATCCATTGTGAATGTAATAAGTAGTGAATATATGTGTGTGGCATTAGTAGAATATAATATGGAGTGGCAAGGACCCAAGGTTGAGGTGGCAGGGCATGTCCATGTGCCACCCTTCTGAGTAAGAGGACCCATAGGTGTGTTGTACATAGTCCATGGAATAAATAATATAGTATGGTGAGATGGCATGGAATAAATAATATAGTATGGTGAGATGGCATGGAATCTCCATGTGCCACCCCTCCACCTAGGCGGTGCCATGAAACATTAAGTGATATATGGCCAAGGCCAAGGGGACATATTGTATTTAATTGGTAGAGGTGGCAGGGCGTCTTAGACTTTCTCATTTATGTGGACTAGACCCATGTGGAATAGTCCAAGGGATAATATTTTCATGAAGAAAAAGTAGGTTGAGGTGGCAAGAGTCATTTGTGCCAACCCACCCATGTGAGTATTTAAATAAGGGAAAAATCAAGCACATTCTTCTGCACTAGAGATATGGGGCTTGTAGTATGTGGAAAATGCATCCTTCAATTGTTGATTGCAAGTTGAGGGTGCGCACCGCCTTCCACCCACATGGAAAATGCCCTCTCCACGCCATGCATGTGGGAGGATGCATTTATGGGAGAGAACCCCCTCTTCTTTGTTATAAAAGGAGGGGCTATTCCTTTGATGCGACATGCTCATTCTTGTATAGCCACTGTGCTCTAATATATCCCCATATTTTCCATGACTCTCTCCCCTTTTTGGCAATACCATCATGTCTCCTCCTCCTCCTTTGTTCTCCACACCCACCTCTTATTGATGTTCATACCCTTCCCCTTCTCCCTCCTCCTTCTCCTTCCTATTTTCCCTCTACTCATTTTGCCACTCCCACATCCTCTTCTCCTCTTTCATCCCTCTTCTTCTCTCCCTCTCCCGTTGATGGGCATTGAAGGCCTTTGACGAGCGTTGAATGATGGGGCACAAAGTCTTACAATTGTGTGTGTGTGTGTGTGTGTGTGTGTGTTGTTTAGAGAGAGAGAGAGAGAGAGAGAGAGAGAGAGAGAGAGTTATGGGAAAGGATGATTGTGGCAACTATCGATCACTTTTGTCTTTCACCTATTCTACCACAATCTTGAGGCTTGAGTTGGCACACCTCTAGCAACCTATCAATCATTAGGGAGATGAGCAAAACTAAGGAGCAGAGGAGGATGCTTACTAAATCGAATTGGAGGTGAATCCAAAGTTGTCACAAATCTTGAGGCTCGAATCAACTGCCTCTAGCGAACACTTATCATATGAGGGATGAGGTGGTGTTAACCATTGTTGCCGCAAATCATGAGGCTCAAATCCACACACCTCTAACAAAACACTAATCATGAGGGGGATAAGCAATAATGTTAGTGCGACCAGGTGATGAGCGATAATGTAAGAAAATGTATATTTATGTATAAATGAAACCCATTGTGTTGAGTATGCACACGTGCATGTGTGCATGCGTGTGTGTGTGTGTATGTGTATGTGTGTGTGTGTGGTATTTTAGAGAGAGAGAGAGAGAGAGAAGGGGGGGGGAGGGAGGGAGGGAGGGAGGGAGGGAGAGAGAGAGAGAGAGAGAGAGAGAGAGAGAGAGAGAGAGGGGGGGGGGGGGGGGGCGGGAGAGTAATGGGAAAGGATGATTGTGGCAACTGTTGGTCACTTTTGTCTTCCACCTATTCTACCACAATATTGAGGCTCGAGTTGACACAGCTCTAGCAAAACATCAATCGTGAGGGAGATTAGTAGATCTATGGAGAAGAGGAGGATGCTCACTAAATTGAACTAGAGGTGAACCCAAACCTATCACAAACCTTGAGGCTCGAATCAACATGCCTCAGCAAACATGGATCATATGAGGAATGAGCACTAACATTAGAAAATGTGTGACAAGGTGATGGGTACCCATAGCTACCACAAATCTCGAGGCTCAAATCAACACACCTCTAGCAAAACTTGGATCATGAGGGGAATGAGCAATAATGTCAAGGTGTTCCAGTAGACATAGCAGAAACAAATGGATTATTCGGTTTGATCCCTCTTTGTGATTCGTCTCCCTTAGCATCTCTTGATTGGAAGGAAATTTGATGCAAGCTACAATTATTACGATTTCCTTATCGCAAAGAAATTTCATGTACAAGCTTGCTGGATGTGAAGTTGCTTTTGCCTACATCAAGATAGATACTGAGATCGAGTAGACAATGGTTCTCCCTAAGAGGATTGCAGGATCATCTATCAAATCGAATGATGATTACACAATTGGTGCAGAGGAAGTGATTTGATGAGAATATTAAAATTTTGTTGTTGAGCTTTACAGAATCCCAACCTTTCATGATTTATTTGGTGGTGGTGGTTGATTTAGGTGTGATCGAGTATACCTTGCTGTTGCCGAATTCACGAAGTCCATGCTTTTCCAATTACTCTTTGCGTTCCCTCTGTTGAATCTGCTTTTTTGGATGTGGATGCACTTTGAGGCTTTGATTTCCTTATCCACAGTGTTCCATCTTTGTCATCGAGCATTTGCAATTATCTAAGTGTTTGCGGGAGATGGCAAGTCTTGCTCATCCATGGTTGTTGGCCTCGGCCAGGTCGGGTGAAGAGTCTGCCATGCTAAGCTTTTGTGATGGGAAATAGCTTGGGATGCTTTGCTTGGCTACGGCGAAAAACCACCAAGAAGACCAAGAGTCGAGAAGAAGCTTACGTAGAGATGAAGAAACACAATGCCCTAGGAAGAAGAAACTCAATCATTATGCGATGGAGCATGGCTTTTAGCCCGCATCTCTATCACTCTTTTTTTTTTGTTGAAAAAAGAACTTCACACATCGACAATTCACACCATTAGATCTTTTTAAGATCACCGTATATTCTTATGTGACACATGGCTAAAGGAGGGCTTATAAAACTAAAACTTTCCTCTAGGCTGCCTGCCGTAACAAGAGAGCACATGTGTACAAAAGCAATAAGGGTGCGGAGCAGTGGTAACCCAAGCAGTTTGGGCGTTAATGTGAAGGAAACCAAGAATTTGAATTTGGGTTCAAACCTACTAGCGGCTACTAGGGGCTCAAGGAGCAACTAGTTGCCAATAGGGAGAGGGTGGGTTACAAACCACCCTTGCCGCGTGAAGAAGGTGTAACTCACTTGAGCTGGTTGCCCGGGGGAGAACCAACGAGCGAGAGAGAGAGAGAGAGAGAGAGAGAGAGAGAGAGAACCAAATTTATTGCCTTGGGCAGTGCTTCTAAAACCGTAAGGGTTTTAGCCGTGAGGGGTTTAAGTAGCCTAGTGATAGTCATACATAAGACAAGAGCCATTCGCAGCAATGTCCACGAGACAGTTGCGAGGAGCGCAGCAATTCAGGCACCGTCTGCTTCTTGCAACTCTCACCGGCACTCCCATCCGCATCTACGATATCAGAACGGATGACCCAGCTCCAGGGTTGCGCGACTTCGAGGCTTCGTTCCTTCGCTTGTTGGAGAAAGTCAGTGATGGTTGCGTCGTCGAAATCAACGAAACCGGTGCTCTATCGCATTATCTCCCGCTGTATGCTTTGACCTTGTGGAATTTCTCTCACTTTGACATTGATTGGCAGGCACCAAATTAAAGTACAAGCCCGGTCTTCTTGTGGGAGGACGAGGTCTTGTTCATGTTTGTGGAACCAGCCGGGCCGTTGGTTACTTTCTAGAGCCCTTGATTATCTTGGGATTGTTTGGAAAGTCTCCCCTTTCCATTGTTCTGAAAGGTCAGCGTAGCATCTCCTTTCGCTTATCCTGCTTTCGAAAGCACTGGTTCACACTAGTTAGGATCGACTACAAATATCCGTGTCTGAAATTGTCGTACTCAATTTTGGTGATTATTTGGAAGGCATCACCAATGACAGTAAGGATCCATGCGTGGATACGTTCCGGATAACTACTTTGCCCTTGTTAAAGCAATTTGGCATTCCCATAGAGGATGTGGAGCTCAAGATTCTTACCAGGGGTGCTCCGCCGCAGGGTGGCGGGGAAGTGCATCTAAAAGTCCCAATTGTGCACAATGGCCTAAGTGTATGATAGAAATTGCTAAGCAAAGTTCAGTTTTGAAGTCTATTTTGAGCTAGAACGAATTTCTCCATCTAAATGTCCCCATTGATACTGATTCCTGCCACAGCCAGTGACATGGGTGGACGAAGGTATGGTGAAAAGAATAAGAGGAGTGGCTTACACTACAAGGATCTCTCCCCAAATGTCCAATCGTATGGTTGATGCAGCTCGTGGAGTACTGAACCAATTTTTACCTGACGTGTACATATTTACAGATCATTACACGGGTCAAGGATCTGGCAAGTAAGTTCGGTTTTTTCTCCCGTGCCTTGTGTGAAGGAATATCTATTGTTTGTTCAAGTTGGCCAATTTTATGGGTAGGTGTGCTTGCTCAATTTGCAAACTTCTGTAGCCGTTGGCGGATATGTGTCTTTTGAAAAGTTTCTTTCAAACAGTCCCAGATACCCTTTTCCCAGAAACAAGTTTAATGGAAGAATCATGTATTTGCATGATGATGGTCCACCTCTGGGGATTATGTTCCAGTAATTGAAGATGACTATGTTCTTCTAATTCTTGAGAGTATAGATGGCGCAAGACACATCATCATTGCATTCCTCATCCAGTGCCATGATCTTGATGATTATGACGCTACTTGGCAGACAAATGAGGATGTGCAGCAGTACACTGACATCGTGCAGCAGTATTTTCAGCATCAGATATGATTCATTCTATGCTAGTTTATCTTTTTCACCAGGGTCTTCTTTTAAATGGGAGTGTTGTCACAATTCGTGACACATTCCTTTCCTAAACCGAACACTTATGGATGGTTGGATGAATAGACACATGTGGAAGGGTATTCCTTTTCGATAGGTCATTTCCCATAAGCCACAAGCCTTCACAGAGCTACAATCAAGAACCACAATTCTTCCAAAGAGGCATACACTTATGAAGAGGACAATGTGCCTTCTCATCAAGGGTTGCACTGTTCACATGAGGTACACACTCTTCGGAACACACCTTTTCATGTGTGGCTCTTCACTCTTTATATAAGAGAGGCCTCATTGTATTAATCACACACTTTAGATATTCTAAGCAATACAGATGTTCTTGTTCTCTGCTATCTTTATAGTCTCCTTTTTACTCCTCAGCTCACTAATACTTTCATGTTACTAGGATTCTTATAGTATGGCATCACTCTATCCACTGCTCCTACTGCTGTAGAACCCTTCCCTTCTACTACGTGCCTCTTCATCGGTATCAATAGCTGCAGAAAGACTAACAGAGTGTCCCAGGAATTGACACATGGGTGTCCGTATGAAATCAAACTTATTTCCTTATGTGTACTTAACATACATGTGCAGTAAGTAAATGAGCAATGCACAGGAGAGATGTAGAACCAACAGAACTTATCTTTCCATCCACAACAAAATGTATGCTCAGTGTCTCACCCTTTAGTAGCAGAGTGCTACCTAGATGTGGACCCTTGCACACAACCAGCAGTGTTCTCCTACCTCTGTGGAACTCTCAAAACACTTGGCCTACGTGCTCCCTATGAGCTTAGGTGGGCCTCATAATCGTGCCACTGGTAAGGCAGTCCTCCTTGCTGCTCGGGAACGCAGTCAATGGTGCGGGCCAAGCTCCCCCTTTGATCAGTTCTTGCTGCCCTGAATGTCAGCCTAGGATGAAGACTCTTCTGAGGTCTTTGTCTGCAGCAATCAGCCTCTTCCTATGCCCCTCGAAATACCCTGGATGAAGGCCCAAGTCTGGATGGTATGCTGCTCCAATCTGCTCCTGAAGTGGTGCTTCCAATGGATAAGAAGTGAGCCCCCAATGGGCTCGTTTTATAGGTGCCCCATAAACTGGCTGACTTGCAGCGCCATAAACTGGCTGACTTGCAGCCTAGGTCAACCGACCCAGTCAGCCCCAAATACACCGACCAGCAGGCCTGTGGTACCTGACTTGGTTGGCTGCTCCTGACCAACCTATGGGTGGCCTGCTTGGCCACGTGGCAGGAAGCCACTGGCCCAGGCTTCCTCTGCCCCAGTCGGAGTCTTTCCAGGCCCCAAACCAGGCCATATTCTTCTCCAAACAGGCGCCTCAAAGCTCCTGTCCCGGCCTGTTCCTGGACCTTCTCCAGCCCTAGGACACCTGCTACACCATCATAGAAGCTGCTACAGGCCTCTGTACACAGCGTACCAGGGTGCCTTTGTTTCGTTCAAATCTGCCCCTGTGATTTGCTCCTGGCAGATCCATCATGCAGCTCTACAGTCCCATACAGATCCGTATTGCTGTCTGTTGCTGATGTCATCTGTCATGCTTGAACACCTGCACAAATATGCTCCTCTCTGTTCTTGACATTCTTGTTGCAGTCCCACACCAATCTTGTCCTTCCGGAGGGCTCTACCTTGCCAAGTACTTTCCTAATTGTGCTGCCACATGGCAGCCTATGTGCTGCCCATGTCGTAGACAAAGTCCACCTCCCCCATGCTCTCCTCATATGGGGGCTTACAGATGGGGAGGCGACTTTTCCAACACCCCCTCTCACTGACACATCTTGGCCCAATTCCAAACTCGTCGATGAAGATGCTCCATCAGCTCCCATGTTGAAGCCCTTTGGAACAATGTGGTTTCGATGTCGATTCTTGGCCTTTCAACCAAGGGCTCTTACTCCTCCAGGCTCGGCCCTGCATAAGCAAACCGACCTTGTACACAGGTCCATCCTTGGTAGCACATACATCGAACTCGAGCAATTCAGATGCCACCATCTTCTAGTTGTCCTTGTCATAATGAGCAGCCAGGAGTCTTTCAGGCACCATGCTCTTGGGGTCTGTTTCAACCTGTCCTCTCTTTGGCAAGGTCTCTAGCCAAACATGAATCTTGAGAAATCAAATCCCAAGAATATATCTAGTTTACTTGGACCATCACCTTCCATGTGTAGTTAGTCCTGTAATGCCCCCCCCTAAGCCACGGCCTCCATCTGACTTTTGAGTCCCTAGGTCCCATTAAGAAATCCTCCCTCGTGTCAGTAATACCAGCCAAGCGCCTAGATGAACATGAGCACTCAACGCTATCCTTCACCTTGACAGTTTTTGACTCCTCATCTGACCACACCTCTGTTGGCCCTTGGGTCAGGCCAACATGGGTGGAACCCATGGCAAACTTACCAACACAGGCGAGAGCAGGTGGTGCCCGTGGTTGGTAAAACATGGCAGCACATTTGTGGATAACTTGCCAAGCGGTGAGCACATCTTTGGCTAACTTCACCCAGCAGCAGGTGGACATCAGCGGTGGTGAAGCTAAGGCAGTGAAACTAGGGAGTCATCCTAAAGCTAAGGGTGGCAGACCAATGACGAACGGCAATAGAAGTTGGTTTTGCAGTTAGTCTACTGAGTAGAAAGGCATTGTAATAGAGAGCAGGTGAGGGTTGTTCACGAGAGTGTGACCTCTCTGGCTTGCTAGGATAGGAGCTTGCTTAGATGAGTCCTCAATTTAAGACGAGGTGGCTCCATTGTAACAGATGTTTTTTTATATGATACAAGTGTGGTTTGCTTTCATCTTGTCTATATTGCTCTCTGTTCTCTGTTCATTTTATATGCTCATGTTCTCTGTTCATTTTATATGCTCAATCTCCCGTCATCATACGGTTTCCCTTTCAATAGCAACCCCGACCTCCCAGTTGACATCCATTTGCATCACAATCGAGCACGTTTGCACGCACCGCTCACCCATGGGCTGCAAGAGCTAGCATCTTCATGTGAGCACTGCACGGGCTGGGTTAAGGACTCATGAGCATAGTCACCGAGCACCCAAAAGTTAACCAAAGGGGAGTGAGCAAATCAGACCGTCAACAATCTCAATGTCAGACACAGTGACTGTCACATCGGGATCTGCACACCTTACCTCAACAACACCTGGAGATGTCACCAAGAAAAGCTCTCCACTGACCACCACATTAGCTATATCCTCCGAATTTGGGTTGGACTTCTTCTTGTTCTTCTGATCTTCCTTCTTCTTCTGCAATCCTTCGCAAAATCGCCTGGCGTTTCACTTCTTCTTCTTCTTCTTTTTTCTTCTTGTTTTCCTCATCCGAAGAGTCTTCTCCATCATTGGTTTTGTCCTTCTTGGGCTTGCCACTGCTAAGCTTAACTTGCCCTTGCCTTTGCTCTTGCCTTGAGCTCTAAGGGATTTGTCATACTAGCGGATCCCTCTTCGTACTTCTTCTCTCGAGCCTCCTGCTGCAAAAGAAATGGAACCAGCTCCTCAAAAATCACTGGTGCTGTCCTTTTTGGAAAGGTCAACTCCCCATCTATAAGCCCCCAAATGAGGAGAGCATGGGGGAGGGAGACCAAGGGCAGAAGATGCCCAGAGAAGAGAGAAAGAGAGGGCTGCCACATGGGTAGCACCTCACAGCAAACTGGAGCTTCAGAAGGTGCATCAAAGGAGTTGATGTGCAGGAGAGATGGCGGGGCATCAAGCCTTAGATCTGGCCTGGCACGAGACGATGGAAGAGCAGCAAAGAAGTGAAGGTATAGGCTCACAGCAGCACAAAGAATGGGCCAGGTGTTGCAAGGAAGGGAGGGGCCCTGCCCTTATAGAGGGCCAGGTATGCTGGTTGGCCACATAGGCCAGCCATGCATGGGGGTGTGTGGAGGCAGCTGGCACACAAAACAAGGGGGGCTGGGCCCCCACTTAAAGGCAGGGGGCACACAGCCCAAGAGAGCTGCCCACAGCCCAAGTTAAAGGGCTGGTGGGGGCGGGTTTTTGAAGTCTGAGTTGGCCATTATGAGGCAGGCCAGTCGGTCAGTTCAAGGGGCCCTTGGGGCCTATAAAAGGGAGTCCTAGTGCCTCATTCAGTGCATCCAGCAACTCAGCAAAGAGTTGCAGACAGGAGCCACTCCTTGGGCCTATTCCTGGAGGTGAAGGTGAGAGGGAGGAGTAGAAGTACGTGGTAAGATCAAAGGACCACGCTTTGGTGGGACTTTGGATCTATCTCTCTTTGTATTGTGTCCATAGCTTTGGAGGGAAATATATATTCTTTTGGTAGCTTCTATATCTGGTTGGATCATTGTCTATTGCTGAGTCTGCACATCTATTTGATGTACACAAATTTAAGAAGTTTGTGATTCTACACCCCACATACATAGTGTGAGCTCCTGGGCTAGTCTATTAGTCTTCTGCTGTGCGTACCCTCTGTTGGTTGATTTCTAACATGGTATCATAGCCCAAGTAGGAGGCTCACAAGTGTGGGAGCGTGAAGGCAGGAACCTTGCTGAAGGACGACCTTGATTCAGAGGCTCTTGGGAATCGACTTCCACGACTGGAGGATAGTTCCCTTGCAAGAAGGAGGGTGACTCAGGTTCAGTCCGGTGCGTATAGAGTTTTGGTCTATGAAGGTTGAGTTTGCTTTTCGATTTTGCTGTGTGGTTTAGCAGGAGAGATGGCGATTTCAGAAGCAGAAGCCTCTTCAGCCCCAATCGAGTTCTTGTTGGGGTAAAGGCACATTGCCAACCCTTCATTAAAAGATAGGACACCTATGACTGTCTTAAGACAGTCATAGGGTAAACCTAATCCTAATAAAACACAATTGAGTTTGTGGTGTGGCTCATCACTTCACACCCACACATCTTGGAGTTCTCTCTCTCTCACTCTCTCCCTCTTGTTTTTCTTCCCCCTTCACTCCCTTCAACTGGTATCAGAGCCTACCCATTCTCCTTCACTCCCTAGCTGCTAGCTGCTAGTCTGTGCAAGGGCAGCTTGTGCACAGCACCAGGCTGTGCGAAACCAGAGCGCGCAGCGCGCGCTCAAGTACGGTTATCCGTACCCGTTGTACGGATTCCGTACAGGAGTCGTACAGCCGTACGGATATCCACAGCGCAGGTACAGGAAGCTGTTTTCGTTTTTTGTGCAGCAGGGAGGTACATTTGTCCGGTTTTTCGGGATCTATGTCAGAAGAAATTTTTTTCTCCTTGGATTTGGCTGTTGTACAAGTACAGCAAGTACGAAAGTACAAAAGGCATTTTTTTGTTTGGGGAAGAAAGAGAGTTGAAACAGCATTCTGCTCTTCATTCCTCTTGATTCAGGGTCATTTTTCAGTTCACAAAACTGTCTTATCTTGAAAGTACAGCAAGTACTTTCATTCATCTCGTGCTTGAGGTGAAGAGAACCACAGTGTGTGGTTGATTGCACAGTTATTATGTTCTGGGAATGTAATGCCTTGATTTTGCAAGAGGACATATGCTTTTACTGGGTTTGAATCTCAGTTCACAGGTGAGCAGATCATAGGGCTTTTGCCCGGAAGGTGATGCATTGTATGCCTTGAGGCAGTGTGGTGCCAGAGAGCACACTTTTGTCTTGATTTCCGTAGTGTCGAGGTGACATTTTCTTGCAGGTCACATTTCTTGTGCAACACTCAGAGAACTTCAGTTGAGCCACGCTTGGCCATGGCGCATCGAGTTTACTCGGTCCCTAACTGTCCATCGTTGACAGTGCTCAAAAGGTTCCTCATTGAGTGTTTGTACGTTGGGATCTGTGTATGTCATTTCTACACAGGGCAGTATATGCATTACATTGGTGGATGATTTTGTCAGAGAGATTTTCATATTGCATGCTACCTCAGTGTTGAGGTGTTCTCCACTTGATTCAGGTGTCAGATCAAGGGGCTTTTGCCCAGACTTTGTTTGATAGCACTTGGGTTACCGACAGAGATCTTCAGATGCATTTTCTCCCCTTGGTATAAGGGTGATTGCTTGGGATTTATCCCATTTTCTGTTGCAGGTTTTGTGACAGGCTGAAGTGTTATTTTTTTTTGGGTGTTTGCCAAGTGGTTTATGCAATTTAACTCAGTGCAATACCTCATCTGAGGTGGGAGAAGTGATCAGTACAGTCAGTACATCAGTGTTTACAGCAGTGTTTGTGGTTTGTCAGATGATTATGCACTGTTAAGCACTTGTTGAGCAGCTGCAGCAGCAGTCTGAAATTTACTGTTTTTATGCCTCTTTGAGCACGGTACAGTGTGTCAGAAGGTACAGTATTTGCAGGGTCATTTACTGTTTTGCTGCAGATTTTCCTGACAGTAAAAACAGCACCATTGAGAGTGCTTCTGGCTCTTGAATAGAGCAGGTTTTTTCTGAGAAATCAGAATTTTTATTCAGTTTTTTTTACTTCCAGGGAGTCAGGTACTTTCCTTATCTGATATGGCATCAAGGGGAAGTGATTCTTCGATTCTGAACATAAAGAAACTGGAAGGAGCACACAACTATGCATTATGGGCAGAACAGTGCTTGAATGTACTTCTGTTAAAGAAGATTGCTAAGCCCATAAGGGTGAAGGGTGTCAAGCCATCTGACATGGCAGCTGATGACTGGGAAGAGCTTGATTTGTCTGCGAGGGCAGCTATCATGCTCACTATTTCAGACACTCTTGTGTTCAATGTACAGGCTGAAAAGACCTCTTATGGTCTATGGCAAAGACTAGAAGAATTGTATGCCCAAAAGAGCTCAGCCAGTAAGGTTTATTGGCTGAAGAAGCTGGTCGATCTTCGCATGAAGGAAGGTACAGCTATGACCTCACACTTGAGTGAGTTCAATGCCATCTTTACACAGCTGATTGCACAGGGGTTGAACCTTGATGAGGAGTTCAAGGCTACTTTCTTGTTGTGTACCCTCCCCGAGAGTTGGGACACTTTCAAGACCACCCTGTCAAACTCGAATGTCACTCTTATTTATGCTGATGTAGAGAGCTCTCTCCTTATGGAGGAGATGAGCAGGAAGAATAATGCGAGCAGCAAGTCTTCAAATGCCTTGCAGGTACAGGATAGAGGCAGGACTCAGCAGAAGGGGAGATCTGCTAGTAAGTCCAAATCCCGCAGTCAGTCCCGTGGCAAAAAGGACATTGAATGCTTTTATTGTGGCAAGAAGGGACATGTGAAGTCTAAGTGCTTCAAGTTCATACGGGATCAAAAAGCCAAGAAGGCTGAATCAAAGGATGCAGGAAATGCAAGCAAAGGCAAAGGCAAGGCCAAGGCAGATGACTTGGATGCAGTGAATGTTGCAGCAGAGGATAGTGACAGTGACATACATGATGTTTTATGCTCTTCTGCTGTAATAGCACATGCTTTGGTTATTGATGGCCATGACATGCACACCTGGCTCTTGGATTCAGGTGCCTCTTTTCATGTTACTCCTCATAGGGAGTGGTTTACTTCCTACACAGGTACTCATGGAGTTGTTCATCTTGGGAACAACTATGCATGTCAGATTGCAGGGATTGGCAGTATACAGATAGTATTTCCTGATGGACGATCATTTATGCTTGATGGTGTTCGCCATGTGCCGCAAATCAAGAAAAATCTGATTAGCACTGGCTTATTGGATGACAGTGGTTACCACACCACATTTGGGGATTCCAAATGGGTGATTACTGATGGCCAGGTTATAGTGGCTGAGGGTTTTAAGAGTGATACCTTGTACCCTCTTTATGTTTCCAGTGTGGGTAATCATGTTGTTGCCATAACCGAGCTGCCAAAGGTTTCATTGTGGCATAGCCGGTTGGGACACATGTCTGTTAAAGGAATGCAAGAACTGTCACGTTTGGGTTATCTGCCGCCTCTTTCTTTTTCAGATTTGCCTACTTGTGATCATTGCATATTTGGCAAGCATTCTGTGACTCCTCATAAGAGGAGAACTCCCCAGAATAGAGCACCGCTTGATCTAGTGCACACTGATTTGTGTGAGATGCCACAGTTATCACTAGGGGGTGCAAAGTATTTCATTACTTTTATTGATGATGCCACACGCAGAGTGTGGGTCTATTTCTTGAAGCATAAAAGCGATGCCTTAGATGCTTTCAAGAAGTTTGTCGCTCAGGTTGAGAATCGGACAGGTCGTAGGCTGAAATGCCTCAGATCCGATAATGGGGGTGAGTATGTGTCACATGCTTTTGTGCAGTTTTGCGAAGCTAAGGGCATCAAACAGGAACTCACAGCCCCTCATAATGCATCTCAAAATGGTGCAAGTGAGCGGATGAATCGAACTATTCAGGAGAAGGTTCGATGTATGTTGTCTTATGTTGCATTACCCCATGGCTTTTGGGCAGAAGCCGTGCAAACAGCAGTTCACATTATTAACAGGTCGCCAAACAAGGCTTTGGAGTTGAAAGTGCCAGGGGAGGTGTGGTCTGGCAAGCCACCTTCATATAAGCACTTACGTGTATTTGGCTGCGAGTGCTTTGCTCATGTACGCAAAGAACTACGCACCAAACTGGATCCAAAGTCAATCAGATGCATCTTTATGGGTTATGGTGACGAAGGTGAAATGGGGTACAGGTTATGGGATCCCGTTAAACGGAAGATTATACGCAGCAATGATGTCATCTTTAAGGAGGATAGTGTACACAAGGAACCCGTGCAACCTGTGGAATACAGGAGGGTTATTTATGATGATGTTGGACAGCAAAGAATGCCCATTTATCTGCAGCAGCAGGCTGCTGCAGATCACCCTGTTCAAGAGGGTATACAGGCTGAAAATCAGCCAGATAATTTTGCCAATAATGCACCACTGGATATGCCAGCAGATGGAGCTGTAGCACAGCCAGATATGGTGGTACAGCCACCTGTCATGCATGAAGAACAGGCTGGACAGCAGCCTAATCCGGAACATTTTGTTAGGAGGAGCTCCCGTGTACAACGGCCTCCTGCCAGGTTTGTTCCAGGAGCCAATAATGTGGCTGATTTTATCATGCTGACAGATTGTGGTGAGCCTTCCAGCTTCAAGGAAGCTATGGGAAGAACGGAGAAAAAGAAGTGGGAGAAAGCCATGCAGTCAGAAATGGACTCCCTACTTCAGAATGATACATGGGACTTGGTGCAGTTACCTGCAGGCAGAAAGGTTTTGCCATGCAAGTGGGTTTACAAAGTCAAAGTGGATTCAAATGCTTTACCGAGGTATAAGGCCAGATTGGTTGCCAAGGGATTTAAGCAGGAGAAGGGCATTGACTTTGATGAGATCTTTTCCCCTGTAGTCAAGATGACTACTTTGAGAGCAGTGTTAACTCTTGTTGCTCATGACGACATGGATTTATGTCAGATGGATGTGAAGACAGCTTTTCTTCACGGAGATCTCCATGATGAGATCTATATGTGTTAAAGGGAAAGAGCAGCTTGTGTGTAAGCTCAAAAGGAGCTTGTATGGACTCAAGCAGGCGCCAAGGGAATGGTACAAGAAGTTTGATGCCTTCATGCAGTCCCAAGGGTATCATAGGTGTGAGACCGATCATTGCTTGTACACCAAACGGGCAAAGGATGGCAGTCTGATGCTACTCATTCTATATGTGGATGACATGCTTATTGCCACTAAATCTCAGCATGAGATTAGTGCTTTGAAGAAACAACTGCATAAGTCTTTTGACATGAAAGACTTGGGTGATGCAAATCATATTCTTGGCATGCGGATTACTCGTGACAGGTCCAAGGGACTTTTGTTTCTGTCACAGAAAGAGTACATTGACAAAGTACTGCAGAGGTTTAAAATGGAGGGGGGGAAGTCTATTAGTACCCCGTTGCCTCCACATTTAAAACTCAGCAGTAAGGACAGCCCCAAATCAGATTATGATAAGGCTGAAATGGCCAAGGTTCCGTATGCATCTGCAGTTGGTTCTTTGATGTATGCCATGGTTGCCACTCGTCCGGATATTGCTTTTGCGGTGGGAGTCATCAGCAGGTATATGGCAAATCCAGGCAAGCGACACTGGGAAGCAGTGAAAGGTGTCTTGAGGTATCTCAAGGGTACCAAAGACTTGTGCATATGCTATGGTAGGCAAGATGCATTGGTGCATGGTTTTACAGATTCAGACTATGCAGGCAATGCAGATAACCAGAAGTCTACTACCGGTTATATTTTCACATTTGCAGGAGGTGCTATATCATGGGTGTCTCGGTTGCAGAAATGCGTTGCACTGTCAACCACAGAAGCTGAATATGTGTTGCAGCCACTGAGGCCTGCAAGGAAGCAATATGGCTTACTCGGCTGGTGGGAGATTTGGGCATTACAGGAGATATGCCAGTTTTGCATTGTGATAGTCAGAGTGCTATCATGTTGGCAAAGAATCCGGTCTTTCATCAAAAGACCAAGCACATAGAAGTGAAATATCATTTCATCAGGGAGGTACTGGAAGACAAGCGACTTGAGCTTGTGAAAGTGCATACTGATGATAATCCTGCAGATTTGCTCACTAAGAGCTTGCCTACAGAGCGGTTTGCACATTGCCGCCACATCATGGGATTAGGATGAGACCATTCTTATTTTATGGTCTTGTATACAGTAACTGTATATTGCTGTAATTTTTTATTCTTTTCTCCCCTTTAGGCACATTGGCCTTTAGGTGGGAGGTTGTTGGGGTAAAGGCACATTGCCAACCCTTCATTAAAAGATAGGACACCTATGACTGTCTTAAGACAGTCATAGGGTAAACCTAATCCTAATAAAACACAACTGAGTTTGTGGTGTGGCTCATCACTTCACACCCGCACATCTTGGAGTTCTCTCTCTCTCACTCTCTCCCTCTTGTTTTTCTTCCCCCTTCACTCCCTTCAGTTCTTTCATTCACCATCCCTAACTTTGGAGAGTCCAGCAAACTGGATGGGACTAACTATCCTATCTGGAAGGTGAAGATCCGGAGTCATTTAGTGGCTCGGAAATTGTGGAAACTGACAACGGGAACGGAGGTGAAGCCAAAGGATGTGGTGGACAACAAGGGGAGAATACTCATACCAATAGATGGAGAGGAGCTCAAAGCTTGGGAAGATAGAGATGCCCATGCCCTGGCATTGATCATAGGGACTACGGTGGACTCTGTGCTTCCTCACATCTAGATGACCCACACGTAGGTAGAGGAGTGGGCCATTTTGCAGGATTTGTACGAGACAGATAACACATCACGTATCTTTCTTCTTACGCATTAGCTCTACAACTTGGATATGGATGAAGGAGATTCTGTACATTGACCACTTGACGAAGGTCAAGGTGGTGAGGGATCAACTAGCATTGGTTGGTTAGAAGGTGGACTTGTACCAGTTGGCCTTGATGGTATTGAGGAGGCTATCTCAGAGTTTCAAAAGCTTTGTTACGACTGACAGCAGGACAGAGAACCAAACCTTTGACTTTTGAGGAGTTGGGTCCATTACTACTCCAGGAAGAAGCTAGGGAGAAGCTCTACAAGAACGACAACGATGATAAGGCGTTGCTGGCAAAGGATAATGTTGGCAAAGGCAAGGGTTGGCCTAACGGTGGCAAGCCCAATAAGGATGACTCTAGAGATGATGAAGACACTTCCAAGAAGAGGAAGCAGTAGAAGAAGTGCTGCACGCCAGGCCATTTTGCGAAGGATTGCAGAAAGAAAAAGGGGGATCAGAAAAACAAGGAGTCGTCCAACTCAGATTCAGATGGTGACACAAAATCCAAAGCTATTGTGGCAATCGAAGAACTATTCTTGGTGACATCTTCTTGTGTTACTGAGGTAAGATATGCCGACCTAGAAACCACAGTGATGATGTCATTAAAGATGTGGGCCGACGTGGAGTCAGAAACCTTTGTGAAGGTGAAGGACAGCATGGAGTGCTTGGAATCTCCCAGGTGCGTGGCTGTTGAATTTTGATACTGACACAAGGGTGGATATCCATGGAGTGCCCTAGGGTTTCATGTTCAGATGGCTCTTGTAATTCAAAAGGGGACAGTATAGGATTGCACAAGTTATTGGTATGTGCCTCGACGAGGTGCATGGTTTGCTTTCAGAGCAAGCACGCAGGCAGTATGATGATCTGGTATGTACTTGATGTTCTTAAATTAAGCCTTTATAGCATGCTTTGGAGAGAATCTGCTCTTCATATGTCTCAGGTAATGCGAGATTGGAAGGAATGGGCCTTCTTCGAAGGTAGAAGGGGAAGTGTGGGTGCTTCTTCAAATTTCGGACACAAGATTGCTGGAAGGTGATGAACAAGGTGTACTAAGCCAAAAGAGTACCTGCTTGAGAGCTCAGTGAGAGTTCTTGGTCGAGGTTATCTGGAAATATTCTTGGGATTTCATTTCTCTAGATGGGTTCTTTTGTTGCGGACCTTGCCAAAGGAAGGATGGGTTGAGACAAGGCCCTTAGAGCATGGTGCCTGGAAGACTCCAGGTTGTTCACTCATTATGAGGGGGACCATTGGAAGATCGTGGTGTTTGGATTACTCGAGTTTGAAGGCTGGAACATGACTGAAGGTGGTGGTGCCAACGGGTGCTACCGTGGATGGATCTGTGTACCAGGATGGTTTGCTTGTGCAGGACCGGACCTAGACGAGCAGGAGCCACTGGTTGAAAAGCTAGGAACTGAAATCGACACTGGATTGTGCCAGAGGGTTTTATCATGGGAGCTGCTGGGACAACGTCATCGACGCGTTGGCATTGGGCCGAGATGTGTCGGTGAGAGGGTGTGTTGGAAAAGTCACCTCCCCATCTGTAAGCCCCTAGATGAGGAGAACGTGGGGGAGGGAGACCTAGGGCAGAAGATGCCCAGAGAAGAGAGAGAAAGAGGGGGCTGCCACATGGGCAGCACCTCACAGCAAACTGAGCTTCAGAAGGCACATCAAAGGAGCTGATGTGCAGGAGAGATGGCGGGGCATCAAGCCTTAGATCTGGCCTGGCACGAGGCGACGGAAGAGCAGCAAAGAAGCGAAGGTATAGGGGCCTGGCAGCAGCACAAAGAATGGGCCAGGTGCTGCAAGGGGGAGAGGGGCTGCAGCGGGCAGCACCCTTCCCTTATAGAGGGCCAGGTATGCTAGTCGGCCACATAGGCCTGGCCACAGCCCCATGCATGGGGATGTGTGGAGGCAGCTGGCACACAAAACAAGGGGGGCTGGGCCCCCACTTAAAGGCAGAGGGCACACAGCCCAAGTTAAAGGGCTGATAGGGGTGGGTTTTTGAAGGCTGAGTCAGCCATTATGAGGCAGGCCAGTCGGTCAGTTCAAGGGGCCCTTGGGGCCTATAAAAGGGAGTCCTAGTGCCTCATTCAGTGCATCCAGCAACTCAGCAAAGAGGAGCAGACAGGAGCCACTCCCTTGGGCCTCATCCTGGAGGTGAAGGTGGGGAGGAGTGCTGCAGACTGAGCTCACAGGGCTGAGACCTAGGCTGTCTCTCAAGGCAGCAAGGTGTTGTGATCTGGATGAAGAGTCTACATACGCTCGAGGTGGAGCACGCGGGCTCAAGTTCTAGAGATATCCGGCAGATAGTGTGGAAGGGAGAGTAGGGAGCACACTGACACACACAAGCAGGATAAGACACAAGAAGTGTGGGGATAAAACGTATGTGTGTACCTCCCCTAGCACACAGTCAACCTTTTATATGAAAGGATAAGGTTACAACACTAAGTACGGTGTACTTAGTGTACTTAACAAATAAAGTACTAAGTGTACTAACTGTACTTGGGTGGCCATAGAGCCTTTACCCCAACAACCTCCCACTTAAAAGCAATATGCCCTCAAGTAAAAATAAATGAGGCTCAACCTATACCCATCAACTGTCGGCAATGTGCAAACCGCTCTGCAGGCAAGCCTTTTGTCAACAGATCTGCTGGATTATCATCTGTGTGAATCTTGACAAGCTGAATCAGCTTATCATCTATCACCTCCCTGATGAAGTGATACTTTACATCAATGTGCTTTGTCTTTGCATGAAAGACAGGATTGTGTGCCAACTGAATAGCACTCTGACTGTCACAATGCAACAATGGAATATCACCTGTAATGCCCAAATCTCCCACTAGCCGAGATAACCATAAGGCCTCCTTGCATGCCTCTGTGGCTGCAATATATTCAGCTTCCGTAGTAGACAAGGCTATGCACTGCTGCATCCTTGACATCCATGACACTGCACCTCCAGTGAATGTATAAACATAACCGGTAGTAGACTTCCGGTTATCGGGATGACCAGCAAAATCTGAATCCACATAACCATGCACCTTTGCATCTCGCTTGCCAAAGCATATGCACAACTCCTGTGTGCCCTTCAGGTATGTCATGATACCTTTCACTGCATTCCAATGCTTCTTGCCTGGATTTGCCATATACCTGCTAACCACTCCCACTGCAAACGCAATATCAGGTCTGGTAGCAACCATGGCATACATGAGACTGCCACAAGCTGAAGCATACGGAATCTTGGCCATTTCAGCCCTATCAGCATCTGAGTGTGGGCTGTCCATTGCACTGAGTTTCACATACGGAGGCAATGGAGAACTAAGGGTTTTCCCCCCCTCCATATGAAACCTGTGCAATACTTTGCCAATATATTCGGTCTGAGACAAATACAACAAACGCTGTCCCCTGTCTCTCCGTATCCGCATTCCCAGTATGTGATTTGCATCACCAAGGTCCTTCATATCAAAGGCCTCATGCAATCTTTTCTTAAGGTCATCAAGCTCCTTACGAGCTCTACCAGCAATAAGCATGTCATCCACATATAAAATGAGAATGATTAAGCTGCCATTTGCAGCCCTTTTGGTATATAAGCAGTGATCGTCATCACTTCTCCTGAAACCTTGGGACTTCATGAAGGTATCAAATTTCTTATACCATTCCCTTGGTGCCTGTTTCAGCCCGTAAAAGCTCTTTTTAAGCTTGCATACAAGTGACTCCTTGCCCTTGACTGCAAATCCTTCTGGCTGCTGCATGTAGATCTCCTCATGTAGATCACCGTGAAGAAAGGCTGTCTTCACATCCATTTGGCATAATTCCAAATTCTCACATGCAACCAAAGCAAGTACAATCCTGAGTGTGGTCATCTTAACCATTGGAGAAAAGATCTCATCAAAATCGACACCATACTCCTGCTTAAAGCCCTTGGCAACCAACCTGGCTTTATACCTTGGCTTAGCTCCAAGTGTGACTTTCAATCTATACACCCACTTGCATGGCAGTACTTTCATGCCCTTAGGCAACTGCACCAATTCCCAAGTACCATTTTTATGGAGACTGTCCATTTCAGACTTCATGGCTAGTTCCCATAGCCTTTTATCATGCATTTGCACGGCTTCCTTGTAACAGGAAGGTTCTCCACAATCTGTAAGCATAATAAAATCTGCTCCTGGAACAAATCTGTCTGGCGGTTTCATTTGTCGAGTGGACCTTCGGACCCATTGGTCTTGCTGTCCAACTTGCTGCTCACCTAAAACAGGTTGCTGTTCTAGTAGATCAGGCTGCAGAATTATGCCTGGGAGGTCTTCTAAAGGTGGCATGTCACGTAGTACATCTTCCGCCACTGCGGGCTGTCCATTTGGACCTGCTGCATTCAATGCATTTTGTGATGCTAGAGGTATTAAAAGAGAACTCACTGCTCCTTACAGTCCAGCGCAAAATGGCACTGCAGAGCGTATGAATAGAACCATACAGGAAAAGTCTCGCTCTATGATGTCACATGCTGCTTTACCTCATGGATTTTGGGCTGAAGCTGTAAAAACAGCAGTACACCTCATCAATAGGTCACCAAATAAAAGACTAGATGGCAGAGTGCCAGAGGAGCTTTGGACAGGAAAACCTCCTTCCTATAAGCATTTGAGGGTCTTTGGCTGCACTGCGTACGTGCATATACGCAGAGAAAATCGCAGCAAGCTTGATCCTAAGTCTCTTAAATGCATTTTTCTTGGATATGGTGACAGTGGTGAGATGGGTTACCGCCTATGGGATCCTGTGAATAAGAAGCTAATACGCAGCAATGATGTCTTATTTGATGAGTCATGTATGTTTAAGGCAGCAGATAAGCCTTTTGATGCTTCAGAGGTTGACATTGATGACTCGGGACATCCTGTACAATTCAGGCAGGCTGCGAATCAGCCACAACAGCAGCGTACCAGTTGTGGAAGGGAGAGTAGGGAGCACACTGACACACACAAGCAGGATAAGACACAAGAAGTGTGGGGATAAAACGTATGTGTGTACCTCCCCTAGCACACAGTCAACCTTTTATATGAAAGGATAAGGTTACAACACTAAGTACGGTGTACTTAGTGTACTTAACAAATAAAGTACTAAGTGTACTAACTGTACTTGGGTGGCCATAGAGCCTTTACCCCAACAGATAGTGGAAGTACATGGTAAGATCAGAGGACCACGCTGTGGTGGGACTTTGGATCTCTCTCTCTTTGTATTGTGTCCATAGCTTTGGACGGAAATATATATTCTTTTGGTAGCTTCTATATCTGGCTGGATCATTGTCTGTTGTTGAGTCTGCACATCTATTTGATGCATATAAGTTTAAGAAGTTTGTGATTCTACACCCCACACATATTGTGTGAGCTCCTGGGCTAGTCTTTCAGTCTTGTGCTGTGCGTACCCTCTGTTGGTCGATTTCTAACAGTCCTCTGGTCTGCATTCATTCCTGGACCTTCTCCAGCCCTAGGACACCTGCCACACCATCATACAGGCTGCTGCAGGCCTCTGTATACACCTGTACCAGGGTGCCTTTGTTCCGTACAAATCTGCCCCTCTGATTTGCTCCTAGCAGATCCGTACTGCAGCTCCACAGTCACATTGCAGGCCTCTGTATACACCTGTACCAGGGTGCCTTTGTTCCGTACAAATCTGCCCCTCTGATTTGCTCCTAGCAGATCCGTACTGCAGCTCCACAGTCACATACAGATCCGTACTGCTCTCCATGCTGGAACACCTGTGCAAATATGCTCCTCTCTATTCCTGACATTCTTGTTGCAGTCCCGCACCAATCCTGCCCTTCTGGAGAGCTCTACCTTGCCAAGTACTTTCCTAATTGTGCTGCCCACATGGCAGCCCATGTGCTGCCCATGTGGCAGCCTCATGTCAATGCTTTTCTGAGCTTGTATGCTGCCCACATGGCAGCCTATATGCTGCCCATGTGGCAGCCACATCAACCCTAAGCCACCTCCGCCATGCCATCTTTGGAGATGATATGGCCTAGGTATTGGATTTTTGCTTGAAAGAATTCAGTCTTGTCATTAATCAAAAGGGCATTTTCTGTTAAGACTTTGAACACAGTTGTCAAATGCTTTCTCATTCTTACTAAAAATAAGAATGCCATCGAATAAAAACTTCTGTGAATTCTGGATGGTCTCTAAATAATTGTTCTATTAGCCTGTTATAGTAAGGCCAAAGGCATTACTAGATACTTATAAACTCCAAAAGTTGTTCGAAAGGCAGTTTCATGAATATTTTCAGGTGCCACTCCAAGCTGATGATAGCCATCCAGACGATCAAAACTGTCATCTATTCGAGGAATAAGGAAACATTTTTTATGTTCTGTTTATTCAAGGTGCTATAGTCAATACATTTCTTGAAAGATCCATCTTTCTTGAGGACTGGTAAGATAGGAGAGTAAAATGGGGCAGATTGGGCCTTTCTCCAGAAGTTCTTGAACTTGCTTAAAGAACTCATCTTGTTGGATTCGACTTGCTCGATATGGAGGTCTATTAGGTCGAGAAAATCTTATGGTCTTCAGGCCTTTTTGGTGGACATTGGCTAGGCAACTCTTGTGAGAAACTTTTTGAAAATTTTTAAAGAAAGTTTAACCTTTCTTGACTAAGTGTATTGTAGAAATCTCTTCTGGAACTTCCTTTTGTAGAAATCTCTTCTGGAATTCCTTTTCAGCAACATAAATAAGGCAAGACCATATTCCTTTTCTAACAATAGCTGATGATTGTGAATGGCTTACCATAGGAATAGTATATCCTTCCTTCCACACCTCTCTCTCTCTCTCTCTCTCTCTCTCTCTCTCTCGCCTCCCCTACTTATCCCTTCCTTCTGCTATCTTTCCCTTCCCCTCATTCCTTTCTGCTATTTTGGCCTCCCCTACTTATCCCTTCCTTCTGCTATCTTTCCCTTCCCCTCATTCCTCACTCAGTCACCGTCCAGTTTCCGGACTCAGTCCCACTCTTTCATGCCACAGTCACCACAGTTTCAGCATGGACATGGGTGGGCTGATACACCAGAGGCCCGTGAGACCTTGCTCACGGAGATACATAGTTTCTGTGAGTGTGAGATGGAGCTAACTCGCTTCGCACGGGAGCAGGTCCGCTTCAACCAGGAGCAGAGCCGCATCATACAGGAACAGGCTAGGGCCATTCGGGAGCAGGCGGGTCTTATTCAGGGACTTAGACAGGATATCATGCAGCTCCGACAAGAGGTCACAGCCATACACACTGTCCCGGGGAGTACCCCGGTGGTTGAGGCACAGATTGCGAGCATGCAATCTGCTATTGAGGAGACTTCCAGATGGGTTGACGTGACCAAACGGGAACCCGCAAGGGTAATCGTTTCGGCTACCCTCATGGAGCAGCAGCAGAGAGCTAGTAAGGCTCTCAACATTAGAGTACGCGGGATCCCACGCACTGAGGCTACACTGATGGTAGATGCGATTGTGTTCGTGGCCGCTACCCTGGGTGTGGCTGAGCACAGGATAGAGAGGGCATGGCGGGTGGGGAGAGATCCCAACCGAGAGCAACCCCTGATCATACGGTTCCATGACACTCAGTCACGACTTTCAGCTCTACGACGCAGGTCAGTCCTTCGAGATCAGCCAGCGATCTCTATGGATGAGGACCTCACACTTCTATAGGTTGAGGAGAGGCGCTCTTTGCTGCAGCAGTGGGATCAGGCCCGGAAGGAGGGGAAGTGGGCAGTGGTACGAGAGGGATGACTTCTTACAGGCCCCCGTAGGGCACCTACTCCCTTCCCTACATAGGGAAGCGGGGTCTATGAGACTCAGATATCCGAGACCCTGTCTTGCACCATTTGGAACTGTAATGGTACCTTATGGTCAGAACCAGGAAACTTCTCGGAATCCTATACAGGCCACGACATAGTCTTCTATACAGAGACACATCAGAGTCCAGAGCGCACTCTTCCAATAGTCAGCGGATATACATGGGAGTCTGCCTACAGAGATGAGACGAGGGGTATAGGAGGAGTTTGAGGTTCAGGTGGAGTTGCAGTCCTTTTCAGATCCACACTTCGGAGGATCATTTCAGTAGAGCAGAGAGATACACATTCCAGATTTCTTTGGATCTGGATACGACACATGTACAGCCGGGATCTGTTTGTCGCAGTTTGCTACTTCTCGTCGGAGACCTCCCACTTTGCCAGAGATATTTGAGGTGATGATGAGACATCCCCATTTGCTTCCCTTTATTAGTCCATCGTTGACTTTTCTAGCCGCGGAGAAGTCCTTCTAGTGGGGGACTTCAACGCGAGGACAAGGGCCTGTCAGGTACCACTTCTTGACTTCAGAGATGATTCCACTCTACTGTCAGATGTTGACCTTGAGGAGGCAGGTATGCTACGAGTTTCAACTGACAGGCGAGGTCCATTCTCATCTTATGGGCAGGCCCTATTAGACCTCGGTAGGATACATGATCTCATTATCTATAATGGTCTTGACAGATGGCCCGCTTCAGGTGGTTTCACATGCTTTCCACATGGGGGAGGCTCCAGTGTTGTTGATTACATCATGGGATTCCCTGTCTTCACATCTCGCATTACTGACCTTACTGTAGCACCTCTCCCCCCAGGGGCTGATCATACATACATTTTCTTTCGCATCTCCACCTCCCTTCACACAGCACCTTCCACCCCACTCAGTGCTTACTCCACCTACCACGATATGCGCTTTGATCGGGATCACTCACCTTCTTACTCTGGCCGTTTGTACATACTTCTCGCTTATATTGACTTCATACTCCTTTTAGAGGATCGTGCTGCCCTTGTCACCCGCTCACTACACGAGGCTTCCATTCATGCTTTTTTTCACATCACCCGCTCCACCCGTCTACCACCCCCTGGAACCGTACCCTGTAATAGTTGGTACGATGATGAGTGTAAGGCCTTACACTGTCAACTCAGATTCGAAACCAAAAACAGTCTTCCAAGCGCACCAGATACGCTACGTGAATACCGTAGACTGGTATGGAGGAAGAAACTAGACTTCGTTCGTCGGAATGAGGAGGAACTACTGAACATTTTGTTTAGTAACAACTCTAAGGACATCTGGCGGAGATTTCTAGAAGGACGGTGCCCTCCGCCACTCACTGACACCCAGATCTGGTTTGATTATGCACGCATACTTTATGACATCCCAAATCAGCCAGTCCCTAACCTCTCACATATGCCTCGTCCCACATCCTGCACCCTCTTTACTAGAGGAGGGGTAAAGGATGCCGTAATGAAACTTCATAATGGCCGAGCGAAGGATGATGAGGGGCTATGCACTGAGTTCATTGCATATGGGATTCACCTCCTAGCCCCGATCTTAGCAAAGCTTTTTAATGAAGCCGTTTGTTTGGGATTTCCACACACTTGGACCATTAACACTATCTCACCCATCCACAAGGCAGGGGATCCCATGAGCCCGGAGAACTACATGATCATTATGATTGGACATGTCATGTCCAAGATTTATGCATCAGTACTTGTTTCCGAGGTTAGCAGATTTGCAGAGTGTCGAGGACTTAGAGCAGCAGGACAAGCCGGATTCCGGCGTGATCATGGAGCCATGGACCACATTCTCATGCTCAGATGTATCATCGAGGAGGCGAGGTCATGGAAGCAGAGGGTTTATTGTTGCTTTGTGGATTTTCGGAAGGCATTTGACACAGTCCCGAGAGCCCGCCTCATACGGCGCCTACAGGACTTGGGTTATGACCCGGACATCATTTGGGCTGTCATGGCACTTTACGAGAGAGTTTCTGGCAGAGTTCGGGCAGGATCCGGGTGGACAGACGAGATCATGAGTACCATCGGGGTCAAACAAGGGTGTCCTTTGTCGCCTACCTTGTTTAGCCTCTACATTGACGAGCTTGAGACAATAATGTAGACACAGGGGGTGTAGGTTGCTCTCTTGGCTGATCCAGATTTTGCTCTATGCAGATGACGTGGCTCTCTTGTCTTCCTCAGCAGAGGGGCTTCAGAAACACCTAGACGCACTACAGTCCTTTTGTGAGTCTCATGGTTTGAAGGTCAACCTGGGTAAAACCAAGGTCATGATCTTCAATACATCTAGAGCCATTATGCGTTAGGAGCACTTCACATTTGCGGGGCCATCTGTTGAGATAGTTTCATCATACACTTATCTTGGGGTTATCTTCTCCGGACCGAGCTTCACTATGAGACCCGCGATGCAGGCACGCTTGAGTAGAGGGTATGCCTCATTGGCTAGACTAGAGAGGCAGTGCTGCTGCTCGCACTTTCAGGATCCTTGCACCAAGGGGTTGCTTTTTGACTCCTTGGCTCGTCCAACAGGGATGTACGGCAGCCCTTGTTGGGGGCCAGACTTGTTGGATATAGAGTGGGCCCGTGTGGAGCGGCTACAGGTTCTCATGTTATCACGGATGATTCGTGGTAAGTCATCCGTTCCTCACTAGATCATTCAAGCTGAGTTTGGGTCACTCCCTTTACAGCTAGATGCTGCATTTCAGGTCATCACATATTTGTACCGAGTTAGGGAATATGGGGATTATACCTCGGGGCGTAGCAGGCTACCATGGATAGCTCTATGGCACTTGAAGAAGGAGGAGATCAGAGGTGCTGGTATGCACGTACAGAGAGATGGTTTGAGCGACTGGGGCTCCACATGGATAGACTACCTCCCTTCCAGTATAGCATGGATGCTCTGTTTTCTCCCCTCTTATCACACAAGGTTAACCAGGTTATCCGTGAGGATCTACTACAACTACACACTTTTCGGACCTGGTTGGGAGTGAGTGAACTCCCAGTGAAGCTTAGCTTCTACAGAGATCACTTCTTACATATCACAGCGGAGGGTTTCATTGACCCACTAGGATACACACTCGTTGAGGATCTCTCTTGGGCAGTTCCGGGTCTCTTCACAACACAGACTTCGCATCGAGAGCGGCAGAGCTGAGCGACTACCCAGGGAGCGGCGCATATGCACACTGTGTGACATATAGGAGGTTGAGACAGAGGAGCATTTCATCTTCAGGTGTCCTGTGTACTATGAGATACGAGGACGTTTCCACTGCCTCTTCAGGGATAGTTATGGGATTTTAGCCCGTTTCCTCTCCTAGCGGTGTTTGGCAGGTTTCATTCATGAGGCACTTAGACACCGCGAGAGGATACTCCGAGCACGGAGACAGGAGCAGACTTCTTCCTCGGTTGATCCCTCTCAAAGCTCTATCACGGAGTTCTTTCAGCTAGATCACATGGACCCCAATGAGATGAGGCCTTGACATGACCGTGACCTGGAGCTCGTGACCCGACAGCTCAAACAGAGGGTCGACACACTCATCACACTTGGAGACATCCCCTCCTTGTTTAGAGTCGGAGCCCGACTGACGGGGGTCATAGTAGCCCTGGTTAGATGCAGAGCTACGACCAGGAGACGTGCCAGGACCGCACCTCTGAGTGGCGGACAGCACTCTATTGCCGACTTTATGCCTCCACTGCCTCATTCATCCTGATATCTTGCTGTTGCCGAGGATGATGATGATATTGATGATGATGCTGAGATTGATATATAGTCGACCATCAACATGACTATGTTGTACTTAGGACTTAGTACTGCCATTCTGCATTTTTGCATTTTGCATTGGTATGGATGCTCGTTTAGTAGCTCCACTACCACAGCTTGTTGTATCAGGATTTTCAGTCTCATAGACCCATTGGTCTTCCGAAGACTTTAATAAACTTTCTTTCTTTCTACAGCTGTCCCGTCACCTTCATTACACTGTCTCAATCCCTCCCTCTACAGGTCTGGTCTCCCCCTTGTCCTGCTTATATGGTGGCTTACAGATGGGGAGTTGACCCTATACATTCCAACAGTCTTTGTCTGGGGTCGTGACCTTTCAAACAGTAAGCTTGTCTTCCTTCAAGAGTACTGTTCAGAATTATGAAGTCCTAAAATCTTGGTGCTTTGTGCTTTCTTCACTGATATTTCCTTTAAGAGTAGTGTTCAGAACTACAAAGTCCTAAAAAATCTGGTTGCTTCCTTTAGAAGGTGTGTATGCATGCATGCATGTGATCTGGTAAAACAAAGTTTTCTTTGCGAGTTAATTTTATGCCTAACATTGAGGTGTATGGATAAAGCTGATGGTTCATATTATTGCTGTGAAGCTCTCCAGGGTATGGAATCTCGTTGGTGGCTGAGACTACTACAGGTTGCCTCGTAAGTGCAGAGTCAGCTGCGAATCACACTTCACAACATGAAAACCAAAGTCTTGTATTGCCTGAAGATCTTGGAATGCAAGCAGCAAGATTGCTGCTGGAGGAAATAAAGCAAGGCGGTGTTGTAGACTCTTCTCATCAGGTGGTTCTTTCATCACAACTTTACACAAATCTGAAACAAATAATTTTGTCTCAGGTGCTTTCGTGATGATTAATGTTCTTATATATGCAGGGCCTGCTTTTTCTGCTATGTGCGTTGTGCCCGGAGGATGTTTGCAAAGTAAGAGTCGGAAAGCTTTCCCTCAATGCTATCAGGGTACTCCGGTTAATCAAAGAGTTTTTGAAAGTTCAGTTCAGCATACGGCCTGACCCAGCAACAGGAACCATTATCCTGACTTGCGTAGGCAGTGGCTACCGAAATATAACTAGAAAAATTTCATAGGGAATGTATATTTATGACAAGTGTTTGTTGTTCAGCATCACGTGAGTTGGGAAGGACTCTTATTGGTTTCCAATAATATCCATGATGATTTTTATTTTTTCATTTGAGAAATGTGTCCTTTGAAAACGTACTCTTGAAATATAATTCCTGGCCTTAACCAAGGTAGTAGGATGAATGGATCATGGGCTACATCTTGGATTTCCATGTGTGTGGTTTGATTTATTTTTTAACGATACTCTGGCTCTCATGTTGGAGTTCTGTGTTGTGTAGTAGCATGAGGTAGCTATGACTTCTCGGGAGCTCCATATGGTTGCCCAAAATGGTCAGCCTGCCAACCCATGTACCCAATCTGGATGGGTGGTTGTGGCTGGCCCCAAATGGTTTGTATGTTGAATAGAGACCTGAAATGGTTTGGTGAAGGGGCCTTGCAAATGGGCAAACTAGAGCTGACTCAACTAGGGATATGGATGAGGCATTTATTTCCAACACCTACTCTTCCCATGTCTAGTAATTGATTGAAGCCATCCTAAGAGCTCAAGTGCACCGTTTTGAGTGTCTCTATAAACATGCTGGCCCAATGATCAGGATGGTAGATGATGATGCTTTCCTTGTATCAACGTGAAAATGTGAGAAATGCTCCCATAATCTATTTTGTGGTGTATTGTCTAGTTGCCCCTTGCATTGAATTCGATTTTGGCCTGCTATGTGATTATGGTTGCCTAGTTTTTGGCTCCAGGAGGCACCTATGCTTAGATAGTTTGTGCACTCATACTACATGTTGGACTTCTACTACCCATGTATAATGTTATCATTCATTTCCAATGTCATCATCAACCCTTGTTACCATCACAAAGAACAATTGGCCAATTTGTGACATGTTAGCATCTTTCGACAATCCAATTCATGCTTTCCATGTTTTCCCATTGGTCCCATCTCTTTTTGCAAGCTTTGTTGCAATGCCCATTGTAGAATTTGAGCCTTGAGTCTCTTCTTGGTTGAATGTCTCACTAGGTACACTTCATTTTCATTGGTTCGTGTTGGATGATAATAGGCTTTTGGAGTTCAATAGAAGCGGAACAAGAGCCTTGATATTTTCTCCCATCATTGCTATTTGTGATCAATTTGTCTTGACTTCAAACATAATATCCCCTTTGCCCTTGAAGAGGGTATAATTGGTTTCAAAGATTAGGGGTTTATGTTGAGTTTTATGTTTCATATGGCCACCCAACTCTCATTGAATGGATTTTGAATCACATTCTTGTCGCACTCCACACTTTTCTCAAAATATGAGTTGGCTTTGTACTAATCCTCTCCAACATTTGGGACAATAATTTTATGCTTGTTCAACTTCTCATGCTATCCAAGTCAATCCTCTGTTTTTCTGTTTTTTGGTTTAGTGGTGTGGCGAAACTTCTCAAATATTGAGTTGTCCATGAGCTTCCTTTTGAGTGAATGCAAAAAAACCATACATAGAATGCTTCAAACATAAACAAGGCTTTTTATCAAGGAGTCTATTTTTTCATTTGGTGTGTCATGTCATTGAGATGACAGAGCTTATGTGTGGATCCGGGTGCATCTTCATGGTGTCAATTTTAATGGGTAAAAGATAGTACAAAATTCAGGATCTTGAGAGCTTATGCTTGTGTGAAAATATAACAATATGTGAAGACGAAATGGAGGATCCGTCCTTGGGATAATGAACTTTTTTAGCCAAGGTGCATCCCCACGTGTGCATGGAGCCTTGTCTCGTCTTCTTTTGGCATCCCTATGGGTGGCACATTGCAAGGAATCCTATTGCACTTCCTATTTCCAAATGATGGCAAAGATCATTGTTGCCTCAGAAACTACCTTATATGCCATGCATTCTTCGATGAGACGCCTTACAAAGATTGTTCCAACAAGGATGATGACTTCGGCTTTTTATTGACAGTTGAGAATGCTTTTTTGTGTGTGGGGCCTATCAATTGATCATTGTCTCTCGTAATAGTTTAAGGTGAACTTTAGAATTCTTGCTCTTGACTACATGAACACTATCTACGCATTGGATAAGGCTGCGAAAGGTTATGACATAATCATTAATATGATTCCTTCTTTAGGTATCACAAAAGCTGGCAACTAAAGGAACCTATAAATATGTTGCTAATATTTTGAATCAAAATCCTCAATCATAGGTAGTAGCATGCACATATAGCGATGATTATGACATTGATGATTCTACCTCGCTAGAAATTTTACATTTCTTTGACTCAAGGTGAGATCATAGTCCATGGCATTTAGGAGATCCTAAAACATGGAATGGCTTAGGTGTCACTAAGAACATTAAGCTATAGCTATGCCACTTGATCATATGCAAGGGGCATAGATTGAAATAGTATTTAATGAAGAAGCATGCTAAAACTAGAGATGCTAGCCTAAATACACTAGCAGATTATACGCAAGCAACAAAGCGTCCACATTTACACTATATTCATAAGTTCACTTCAAAGTTCATAGATTGTCACCATTGAATATTAGAATGTTGTAGCACCTCTTCAATAGCTTGATCCCCACAATAACTGTCATAGGAGGGCAGGACGATGTTGTCCTATGACTCAAGTCTTGAATGGGCAATTTGAAGGTTGCCTATAGTGAGTTTGGCACGATGCTTGTTCTTATTGCTGGATTTGGTCAGGCTATTAAGAGATATAAGATTATGTAGTATTGTGGCAAAGTGTAGGGGATTGGATGCTCAATTATGATTTATTGATTGGGGTTGGGAGACTTAGCTTGCCAATTCCAAAAAATTAGAACTCAAATAGGGGCCTTGTGTTAAAATTGAAAGAGAAGCCACAATAGTATGTGGAATGAGAGACAAGATCTATGCACTCAATATACCAAGTATTGTGGATGCGGGGCAGAAGCGGTGTTTGAGTCCATTTTGGAGGGGAAGGCGCCAAGATGGTTGGCGGAATACCCTGCAGATTACTTCACAACCTACAATGCTATCAAGGTCGCATTCCTGAGGCGGTTTCACAAAGAGAAGATGATTCTGAAAACTTTGGAGGGATTGCGGATCCTAGAGTAGGGTGATCAAGATGTCAAAGAATATGCGGCTCAGTTCCGTCAATTTTGGCAATGTGTTCCTCAAACCCAGCAACCTGTGATGGAAGTGCTCAATGAGTTCTTTATAGCCAAACTGCCAAGGATGTGCGGATAATGGTGGAAACCGTGGACAAAGTCACAATGCCTTTGAATGATGTGATCGTGCAAGCGATCCGTGTGGCAGAGGCACTTCAAGGTCGGACAGCTAAGCATCACAAGGCATCCAAAGGGAAAAGCAAATCCAAAAAGAAATCATCGAGGAAAAAGCACAGATCTAGTGGCAACGAGTCCGACGATGCGAGTTCGGACGAGAGTTCCTTAGAAAAAAGCAGTGAGGAGTTAGAAGCCGAAGAAGACGAGAAGCCCAAGAAGACCTCTAAAGGAGGAAAAGGGAGCTCTATGGAATCTGGAGGACACTCACCAGGTAGAGGAAGAACGAAACTCCGGTGCATTCATTGTGGGAATCCTAGCCATTTAGTGATGGAATGTGCTTTAAATGAGAAGTGGTGTGCCATCTACATGACCAATACGCCACCACAGCCCAATGTCACTACAATAGGCGAGGCCCGATATCGCAAGGACAGACACAATGGACAACACCCACGTCTACTGATCCTTGAGCATGCTGTCCACCACAACAATCTGGGAATGCGGAGTCCCAGGACTAACCTTCTTCCAGAGGTCACGGCCGCAAACGAGGAGGTGGCGGTTAGGGTGAAAATCGACCAAAGAATTGCCTGTTTTGGCTAGGAGAGGATCATTGGCCGAACGAATGGCCAGAGGCCAAAGAGTGGGACCGACAAAAAATGGAGCGGTAGAAGATGGTTGGGAAGATGCCAAGAACGTCGATGGTGCAGACCGTGGATTAGGATCTAGAAGTCACACCCAAAGTCAATGTCGTGTGATCCAATCCGACAAAGTGGTGCGGGGCACATTTGCAAAGACGACATCACTACTTTAGTGGCCAGTGGAAGAAGCACTGCGATGGCAAGTGGTGGACTGGGTCAAGGAGGCAAATCCACCAGAAGAGGTTAGAGGTGTCCGTTCACAAACAAGTGTTGGCGGAGACAATATGTAGAGTGCTTTGCGGAAGTGCCACGTTCTGAGGCAGCCTAGGGTTGGGAATGGATCCCAACTTCCGAAGGTCATTTTGAAACCAACACCAATCCGCATGTCCAATGAGATAGAGAAGCTGATGATGGCAACCTCACGACCTGATGAATCCTAGGATGAATACCTCCTAGACATGCCAATACAGATCTCTCTTGGGCTGAAATTGGTGCCGTAGTTTCACAAAAAACTCATCAAATCCTTGACAGGTGAAGCTGCAGTACTAGAGGTGGATGTTTTTCAAGCCACATCAATTCCAGTTTCGGCAATGCCACTAACTAAAATGCGGATTTCGGTTATCTCTATGAGAGCACAAGGACACTCTTTTCACAAGTGCTAATCGTCGGAGGGTTCGGTGTCAACATCGTACCCTTGAAGACTTGTCTAGAGATGGGATGGATTGAATGGGAGCCAGCACCGTTCCTGGTGCGGATGGCGGATCAGTGTAGCGAGTAGGCCACTAAGAATCCTCAAAGCCATAGTAATGGCGCTTGCGGGTATCTTCTTTATCATCTCATTCGTGGTACTCAGTTTCTTATTAGGTCGACCACGGAGTACAGTTTCTTATTGGGTCGACCTTGGTTGCGGTAGGCCAGAGTCAAGCAAAATTGGGATTTCAATACATTGTCATTGTGGAGAGGGAAGAAAAAAGTCTGCGTTTCAATGGGAGCAACATGCATGCTGGAAGGATCAATACAACTAGTGTTGGTCGAGATAGTCAACATGGCGTATGGCCTAGACAACGATGAGAAGGAAGAGTTCTTGTGGGCAAATCCGGATCTTTGTAGATTTGTGTGGATTATCGGAAGTTAAATGTCGCAATAGTGCCCCTACATGGATTTGATGTTGGATGAGGTGAGTTGGTAGTAAGCCTTGCCACATTCTTTGGACCAAAAGAAGGCCTTTGGCTACACATGCACCAGGGCATTTAATGGAATGGCCATGTGAGTGAGGAACCGCAGGTGACTACCATGCCACGGAATCTATCCCAAAAACCGCAATTCTCCTTCGGATTTGATGGTACAGGTGCCTACATGATTATCGCCACTTTGTCAGTGGAAGGCGGCCACTTTGTGGGAACAATCATGGACAAGAAAGTGATGCAGGAAGACTTTGGTGGCCAATACTACAAAAGGATGCCTGACGATTCGTACTGCAGTGCAACCTATGTCAACGACTCATTCAGCCATCTGATCGAGATTAGATGTCGATGCAGCTGGTGCTACCTCTTGGACCATTCCAAAAATGGGGATTGGATTTTATGGGTCCATTCAAGCCCATAGCCACAAAGACTAGAAACTATTATATTCTAGATGCAACGGATTATTGCACCAAATGGGTCGAAGCATGGGCTTTGTGAGATAACATAGTATGATCATCAGCCAAGTGCCTTTACAAGGATATTTTCTATCGATTTGCCTGCTGCTTTTAGTTGGCGAGTGATCATGGGAAACATTTTGAGGAGATGACCTCATTTTATGTGGTGATTCACAAGCAATCCTCGTACTAACCGTAAGCCAACGGACAAGTCGAGCCAATTTTGGGAATATGCATCATCTGAAGTGGGGTAATCAAGTCTGCAGGTAGACTAGACATGAAGAGAATGTCATTGTCACTATCATCAGTGACTGCAACATGGGTGTCACTGCATAATCAAACTCAGCAAGATAATCTGCAAATATCTCTCTTCTGTCACAACTCCATTATCTCATCCAAGGATGGAGTAAGAGCCAATCAACCCTTGCATTTACTTGCAAAAAATGAACCTTAGGAAGCTTAACCTTAGCCAAAATGCCACATGGCAATCAATGAGAAGGTCTTGGAAACTTTGAGAAATTTCCTTGAAAGAGACGACAGGAAAACATAGAGAATCACAACTCCCTCGATTCTTCACGGAATGGCAAGCAGCTTTGTAGACATATGTTTCAGGTAGTCCCGGATCCAACGGGACAGACAGCTCTACAAATGGAGGCCCAGATGTTGAGTTTCCACTCACACAGGAAATGATGGAATGAAGACGTTGGAGTAGACAGAGCTTCACTACAGCTTCAGAACTTCACAGAATCGGAAGTATCTTCATAGGTAGAAGTTTTGGACTGCTTTGAATCGACTGGGAGTGTCTAAACAGCAAATGGTGGCCTAGATATGGAGATCCAACATACCATGAAATCCGCACAGGAAATTGAATTTCGTTACTTTTTGCAGGAGCTGTAACTTTTCACTGAAAACTTGGATGACAAAGATGTAAAAACGAAAAATGAAGTACTCAAAGTCTTCTACAATTTGCTTTGGATCTCAGGGTGAGATTCAACTTCTAGAAAAAGATATCTTCATCACAAATCTCTAAGGTCTAAAATAGACTATCTTTTTGCCTCCAAAACCACCTGCTGGCTTGCAAAAAACCACTCAGAGAACTTTCCAAAGGTTTTTACAAGGTCTCTACACATTAGGATGCAGGTAAAGACACCCGACAGAGCTTCTCCTTCCTCCCACAGAGTTGTAGCAGCAGACTTCGGGCCCCAGGCTCACACCTGAGCTCAACTAGAACACCCGCGCTCTGATACCAGTTGAGAGATCTCAACAACGGAAGCGGAATGGAAGAAGGTGAGAGAAAGGGAGAGCCAGAAGAGAGAGTCACACAACCTTTTTGGTGGGTGCAGAACACCCTAATCTTCTATGTCATCCATATATATATGTGTTTGAGTATTGTACATAACTGGGGTTAAGGTACAGTGACCTTTAACCCCCACACTGACCATCCATGGATATAGGAGACCATATATCAACTCTATTGGGAGAGTCCATGGGCCACAGAGTGTCATCAATGATCTCCCTGTGCTAACTGCTTGCAGTGGAAAGACAGGTTGTGTGCATCTTGGAAATAACGATGCATGTGACATAGTGAGAGCAGGTGACATAAAGTTTTCTTTTGCAAATGGGTTTGCATTTGTTTTGAAAAATGTGAGACATGTGCCTAAGCTAACCAAGAGTCTTATTTCAGCGGGTCAGCTAGATGATGCTGGTTTTCAGACCACGTTTGGCTTTCAGAGTTGGAAAATTCAAAAGGGCTCTATGGTTTTGGCAAGGGGTGCCAAGTGTGGGACATTTGTTGGCTTTGGCTGAAAATCAGTCAGGTATAACACTTAAATGCCTACGGATTGATAATGGTGGAGAGTATATCTCTCATAACTTTCAGCATTTCTGTGATACACATGGGATCAAGAGGGAGCTCACGTCCCCTCGTACTCCAGAGCAGAATCAAGTTTTGCAGAACAGATGAACCGCACCATTTAAGAAAGGTTGCAATGTATGCTTTCCAATGTAAGTCTTTCTGGTGGTTTTTGGGCTGAGGCAATGAAGATTGTAGTGCACGTGATCAATAGATCACCTTGCAAGAGTTTGGATGGTGGTATTCCTGAAGAGGCATGGAGTGTCAAGAAGCCCTGTTACTCCCATTTATGCATATTTGGGTGTGAGGCATATGCACATGTGCCAAAAGAGCTTCGAAAGACGCTAGATCCTAAGTCTAGGAAATGCATCTTTTTGGGTTATGGTGAAAGTGGAGAGATGGGCTATCGTCTCTGGGATCCAGAAGCAAAGAAAATCATACGAATCCATGATGTGGTCTTCAATGAGAAGAAGATGCATAAGACACCCATGAGGTATGTGGAAATGAGGAGAATCACTTTCCAAGATATGAATTCATTTGCATATGTTGATAGATAGCAAGCTGTCCATGCACCGAATGTGCCAGGAAATGGTGCCACCAGGTACTCCCATAGGTACACAATCAAGGGAAGATGATGGATCATCTATTGGTGGCAATGATGAGCCAAATGTGGCTGATATGCAAGCGGGACAGCAAGCTGAAATGCCCTTGAGATGAACATCTAGAGTCTCTAGACTGCCTGAGAGATTTGCTCCAGGGTAGACTATGTGATGCTTACTGATTGCGGGGAGCCTTCTTGCTATAGAGAGGCTATGATGCGTGAGGATCAATGCAAGTGGGAGTATACTATGCAATCAGAGATGAGTTCACTCATAAAGAGTAAGACTTGGGACTTGGTTTCTTTGCCACATGGAAATAAAGCATTGCCATGTAAATGGGTCTATAAGATGAACATCATAGGTGATGATGTGTCTAAGTATAAGGCCCGTTTGGTTGCTAAAGGGTTCAAGCAAGAGAAGGGTGTGGAATTTGATGAGATATTCTCTCCAGTTATGAAGATGACCACCCTTAGATGTGTACTTGGACTTGTGCCAATAGAGGATATGGAGCTTATGTAGATGGATGTCAAGGCAACTTTCTTGCATGGGGATTTGCATGAGGAAATTTACATGGTGTAGTCGGAAGGCTTTGAAGAAAAGGGCAAAGAGAATTTGGTTTGCAAGCTGAAAAAGAGTCTCTATGGCATTAAGCAAGCTCCTAGAGAATGGTATTGCAAGTTTGATGCTTTCATTCGATCCTAGGGTTTTAGAAGAAGTGAGATTGATCACTACCTCTACGACGCTAAAAGGGCTAAGGATAATAGCTTGATAGTCCTGGCACTTTATGTGGATGATATGTTATTGGCTAGCAAGAACACTTATGAGCTTGATGCATTGAAGGCCAAGTTACATGAGGCCTTTGACATGAAGGATTTGGAACCTGTAGGTCATATTCTTGGTATGTGCATCACGCGTGACCGGAGTAGGAAACTCCTTTGGCTTTCACAGAAGGAGTATGTTACAAAAGTGTTGCAGCGTTTCAATATGGAGGGGGGAAAGGCAGTTAGTACTCCATTGGCTCCATATGTGAAATTGAGTCAGGCAGATAGTCCCAAATTAGATGAGAGGACCATGATGGCCAAGGTTCCTTATGCATCAGTGGTTGAGAGTCTTATGTATGCTATGATAGCTACTAGACTGGACATTGCATTTGCAGTGGGAGTTGTTAGCCGGTATATGGCTAATCTAGGAAAGAGGGATTGGGAGGCAATTAAGTGCATCATGAGGTACATGAAGGGTACCAAGGAGGTGTGTATCTACTTTGGCAGAGGAGAGATGCGTGTATTTGGGTACACAGATTCAGACTATGTAGGGCATGTGGATAGGAGGAGATCCACTTCTGGTTTTGTGTTCACCTTTGCAGGTGGTGTAGTGTCATGGATGTCTCGCGCACAGAAGTGCATTGCTTTGTCTACCACAGAGGCCGAGTATGTTGCAGCCACAGAGGGTTGCAAGGAGGCTATATGGCTTGATCAGCTAGTGAGAGATTTGGGGATTCATACAAGTGTACCGACATTGCATAGTGATTCCATGAGTGCTATTCAGCTAGCACAAAATTAGGTCTTTCATGCAAAGACCAAACACATTGAGGTGCAGTACCATTTTATCAGGGAGGTACTTGAAGACAAGTGCATAGAGCTTGTCAAGGTTCATACAGATGAGAACCCTGCTGATATGCCAACAAGAGTCTACCTAGTCAACGGTTTGAGTATTGTCATGTTTTGATGGGCATTGGATAGTATGCTCATTGGTTGTTCTCCCTTAAGGGCACATTGGCCTTTAAGTGGGAGGTTGTGGGGGTTAAAGGCTACTATACCTTAACCCCGATTATGTACAATACTCAAACACATATATATATGGATAACATAGAAGATTAGGGTGTTCTGCACCCACCAAAAAGGTTGTGTGACTCTCTCTTCTGGCTCTCCCTTTCTCACCTTCTTCCATTTTTCTTTCATTGAGATCTCTTAGTCAGAGATAGAACTTCTTGACTCTAGGTGTAGCAACGATGGAGGTGGGTCTGGACTGCGCATTCGAGGGGAGTATCGGTTAAGCAGTCAGGACAATGTGCTGCTCCAAGAAGGATTCAGATGGGTGTTGAAGTCCATATTCTTTAGGGTGAAGACGTATATGATCTCTTTGTGCGCACGAGGAGTCATCGCACTCACAGAGTCATAACCGATTGCATGGGCACGAGTTTGAAGGAGTGCCTCCAGGTGGAAGCAGCTTGGTGGCAAAAGTAGTAACCAATGAGCAGGTCATTCACACGCAGGTTGGGAAGGTGTTGAATATCTTATTCCCACTCATCGATGAGCTAGAGGTGCCTTTACAGATCACAACGATGATGTCGGATTTTGTGCTTGAAGGACCAAGGGAAGAGACACTTGTGCGAGGTGGAAGAGGAATAATGAAGGAGGAAGCTCATCTAATCCAAAGACTCCCAATTCATGTGCTCCCCCTTCTACAGCAACATCGTGTTGAGAGATCACGCTCAACATCATGTGATCATGTGTGCATAGCCCCATCATGTGATCATATGTGCATAGCACTAACCCAATAGAGTGCTATAAAGGAAAGGGTTAGATGCCCTAGCCCTAACCCTAAATGGATTTGTATATATTCTACTTTTTCAACTAAATCTAGTGTATAGTTAGTCATTTGTGGTGCATTCTCTAGCTGTGCTCTGTCTCCTCATCTCCACTCTTCTCCTCTCCCCTCTTCATATTTTGTCATGGTTTCAGAGCTCTCTTGCCTTCCATTGATTGATGAAAGATTTCTGTTCATTAATTCTTGAAAAATTCCATTCATGTGAGGAATTTCTGTCCATTGAGTGAGAGAGAAAGGTTTTCTTGAGATCTCTTGTTCATTTCAAGAGAGAAAGAGAGATTTCTATTGAGAGGAGGAAGAGATTTCCATCCATTTCCATCTATTCATTTAGTTCTTTGAGAGAGGTTTCTTTTTATGAGTGATTCTTCCATTCTATCCTTCTTGTGAGAGAGAGAGTCTTGTCTGCTCATTTGCTATCTTCAACGAATTCTTCAGTCAGCTGACTCTATGAGGCTAGCCACCTAAACTTGCAGAATAAAAGTTCGAAAGCTCAAGTAGGGAATCTACTAGCTAGAATGCAGCAGTGAGATCGGGCCTCGACCCTATCTCATAAGGCTCCAAAGGCTTCAGCATAGCCAGCCAACGCCAAGCTCTCTAAGCCAAACTCTATCTCTACAACGAAGCAGCTCTGAACCAAACAACCTCGGCTCTTGCTCTGCAACAATAAGGACTCCTACGTAGCAACGACTCCAACAACAACTCATATGATGGGCTCCTTCACGCTCCACATCCATGAACAATAGGCTCTACCTCACCGACCCACAACTTCACTGCAGCAGTCGACTCCACAACGACGGTCTCCATCAACTAGGCCAGCCAACTAAGGCGGTCTTCCACAATTGCCATAGCTTCATCAACGACCTTCTGCTAGCAACGGTTAGCAGTTTGCAAAGTCTTCATGGGCCTCCATCAAACTACCAACGACCTCCACAGATAGCTTCTGCTAGCCATGACCAAAGCATTGACAAAATATGAAGAGGGGAGAGGACAAGAGTGGAGATGAGGAGAGAGGGCACAACTAGAGAGCACACCACAAATGACTAACTATACACTAGATTTAGTTGAAAAAATAGAATATATACAAACCCGTTTATGATTAGGGTTAGGGGATCCAACCCTTTCCTTTATAGCACTCTATAAGGTTAGTGCTATGCACATATGATCACGTGATGGTGCTATACACACATGATCACATGATGTTGAGTGTGAACTCTCAACACCTTCCCTCAAGATTAACATCATGAAGTAGGCCTTCCCTCAAGATGATGATTCTGGGGAATTGAAGGAGGACTGAGCATTACATTCCATCACACCCCTTTAATGGGAATTTCCTTCCTCTACATCAAACCAAGAGCTAGTTGGTCTTTCTCGAATAGCTCTTTACCAAGTGGTTTGGTAAAGATGTCTGCAACATTCTCTTTGCTATCACAATGCTGCAGTGTGATGTCACCAAGTAACACTCTTTCTCTGATGAAGTTCTCTCTGACATCAATGTGCTTTGCCTTGGACTGATATATTGGATTCTTGGCCAATGCTTGAGCCGATTAATTATCACAGTATATTGTTATTGGCTTTGACTCATCAAAATAATCTATTTCTGACAATAGTCTTCTGATCCATATAGCCTCACATGCACCTGTAGTGAGTGCTCTATATTCTGCTTCAGTCGAAGACAAAGAAACAGTTGGCTGTTTGTTTGACAACCATGATATAGCACCTTGACCAAGGAAAAATGCATATCCCTGTGTCGATCTCCTGGTCTCATGATCTCCGGCATAGTCACTATCACAGTATCCATGCAACCATGGATGAATTCCTCTGTATTCTATCCCAAAATGTTTTGTACCTCTGATGTATCTCAAGACTCTTTTGGCTGCATTCTAGTGAAACTGTTTTGGATTTGCCATAAACTATGCTAGTGAGCTTACTGCATAACAAATATCTGGCTGTGTGATAGTCAGATATATAAGAGATCCAATGAGCTGCCTGTAGTATCTGTCATTGACTGTAGGATTTTTTGAATCTTTAGTAAGTTTCAAACTCTGTTCCATGGGAGTGGCTGCAACCTTGCAATCTGCCATATGAAACTTCTTTAGGAGACTGTCAACATACTTGAGCTAACTCATGAATGTGCTATCTGAATTTCTCCAGAACTCAATTCCAAGACAATAGTGCATAAGTCCAAGATCTTTCATGTCAAACTCTACAGATAAGTCTTGTTTCAGTTTTTTGATGAAGCTATCCTTCCTTCCTGTCACAATCAGATCATATATGTACAAAAGTGCAATAGTAATGTCTTCCCCTTGAACTTTGTAGTAGAGAGTATGATCTGCATTGGACTTCAGGTATCCCAGATTAGCAAAATACTTGTCAATTCTGCTGTACCTTTATTAATGAAAAATTTACAAATAAGGGATTTTAGAAATATGCCTTGAACGCACGTGATATAGAGGGTTTATACATAGTGACCCCCCCGAGCTTATTTGCCACAACTTGTATTCTAGGTAGCTAGGTCTGGTTATGTTCAAGAGTCTTTGAGGCCTTGTTTTTTAGAGTATGTTGCATGGTTGAATACACCTCAAAACTAAAAAAGAAATGGATAGAATATCAAATAAAGTCCGAGAAGAGCAAATAGGTGAAATGGAAGGCAAACAATGTTCATATGGTTATGGTTCTATTATTAATTATTCTATAATTTAGTAGTGATCTATGTCATATTTTGAGGGTACTATTTTCTACAACATGTATTGTCTTAATGATGTTTTCAACATGATGCACTCCTACAATATGCTTATGATATACTCATTAGTTTCTTCTTCTTACTGAGAGATGAGAGCCTTAGAAATTTCGAGTCTAGAATACTTTTGAGGGTTCTAGATGAACCCAAAACACTCGCAATGCTGTTGTGCATTTCCCGTGCCAAGTCTGATACCACAGTGGACCAATGATCATGATATTATTAGTAAGGAGCAACCATCAAAGTTCTGCTGAGAAAGTATGCAGCCAACAGGTTATGGTAAACGGTCATACGTAGTTCATACAGGAATTCGATCATGAAGTTGCTAATGATTGTGTTTTAGTATCCATGGATTAGATCTTATGATGTTTGTCATTTCAACCATCCAAAACATGTATTCATATTGTGGGTGGAATGGAAAGCAAGAAGCGAGTTCCTACATGTCAAACTTTACAAACCAGTCAAGACCAATTGCTCCACATATGAGATTGCAAGATGGTAGCATCTGCACTCCATCTGTAGGAGTAGAATGTGGAACTACAAGCCCTTGAGCAAGAAGTAAATGCATACAAACCCTCAAGGGTGGACAGAAGCATCCCAACGGCACCTTTGCCATGGATGCGACTACACCGAGAGAGTTGTTGCAACATGATCAAACTTTTTGTCCCTAATCAGAACTGCATCCTTGGCAGAGTAGCAAACCATCCATCAACTGTGGTACAAACCACTTCAAGTTGGAGAGTTTGGACAAAGGAATCCCGCCCATGGAACTTGATGATGAGGAAAATCATACGCCAGTATAGCAGAGGGATTGGAACCCATAGCTGAGGAGCCAGTAGAAGAATCTAACAAGAAACAACAATTTAGAAACACCCATAGCAGTCCACAATTTTTGGCCTTATTGGAACCTCAAAGGATAGCCAGAACAATCACACTCTGGAAAGTGCTAGAACAAGAGGAGCAAGGGTGTAAGGATAGATAACAACAATTTCATAGGAACATATCACCTGAAGATTTAGGAGGACCAAGCAGACAACCAAACCCACTTCGAGAATTTAGGACAACCAAATATAATAATCTCACCAAATCTAGAAAATCAAATAAATCCAGTAAGTCAATCAAACAGTCAAATCCAGTCGTCCAATCGAATCCTGTAAGTTGACCAAACCCAACGACACATTAAAATTTGATAAATCAAAGAAAGCTGATAAGCCTAACAAAATCCAAAAGTGTAGATAAGTCTAGTCATCAATTCAAACTCGGTAAGCCAATCAAATCCAAATACATAATCTACTCCAACTCAATCGAATTCTATAAAACAATCGACTTCAAATTTAGGAATATTGAATCTAATAGGCTCGATAGTGCCACCAATTCCACCAACCAATCCCATTAACCCGAACACAACCAATTTAAAGTGTAATTTCGATGAATTTAAGAATCACTAGAAGAATGATCCCGATAGACATGTGGCACAGTTCAAAACCCAATGGCAAGTGAGTGGTTTTCATACTATTTTTGGAGATGAAGTAAACTCTAGCAATTTGCAGGCACCTTGAGTGGCAAGGCCATGAGCTCGTTCATCCTGTATGGATTAGCCTAATTTACTGATTATGGGGAGCTAAAGACATTTTTGCATCGACAGTTCCATAAGTAGAAAACTTTGAATGACATACATAGTGGAGGATTACATGCAAAAGTTTTGAAATCTCAATGCACAGTTGGATATGGCTGAAACAATCACAACCAAGACTTTGGCAGAATACTTTTGTAAGGTTTAATAGAAAGAATCCATAGTGCAATGAGCAAACTATAAATTTGGAGCCAAAATGGCTTCAATGAGACTTGGTAGATGCTGCCAAAACAGTAGAAAGAAGGTGTGGATCATTCAATACTAGATCCAAGGAGCATGATTCTAATAGTGGGTTAGAATTAGATACTGATGAACCCGTTAATAATACAGATGAATATGGGTGGAAGCACATTAACCCACTATGCTTTTTGTGCTTTTTGGCATTAACAAGATATCATGAGTTGACAGCACACACATTTGAGAATGATTCATATTCATTTGATATTTTTATTTTATAAAATAATGTTTGAGAGTATGTGAATAATCATAACAAGTCATGGTCTTACATGGCCTTGCTCTCAACTACATGCAACTAAAGTTAAATGGTAGTTGAGAGACTTAATGAGTAGCTCAAGCAAGAGGGTGCAAAGCCTGTAGAGCGGGCGACATGCTTGCATGAGCTAATCATCATGGCTAAGAAGGGAAGGAGTGGCAGGCATGGGCTCCACAACTCCATGAAGGGAATGAGGTGTAGGAGAGAATCGGTTGGAGGGAAGCTAGATCCACCTTCAGCTTCATCTCGGAAGAACACTGCCAATAGAAAAGAGCAAGCTACTCTTGCAGACTCATTAAAAAGGGAAGCACGTGAGCCAAAGGTTCACCCGAAAGCAAAAGATGAAACCCCTCCAAAGAGGAGGAGATTCATAATGCAAGCCTCTTCCACTGATGGTTTGTCCTTTTTCTGTAGCCCAACATACTTGTATTTTGACCACATTTGTGATATTAGCTCACTTGTGTGTTAGCATATCTGTCAACATGTCTGTTAGCATGATAGTTATAGTGAAAGTGTATTGTTAGTAGGTATGCTAGTAGCACACCTACCATTAGAGAATTTGGATATCCATTAGCACATATTGTTAGCATATGTGGTACCATATCCATTAGCACAACATATGTTAGCACATCTACAAGCACATCTGTTAGCACATCTGTTAGTACATCTATTAGCGCATGTATTAGGGCATCTATTAGCAAATCTATTATCACATCTTTTACACATCTGTTAGCACATCTATTATTAGCAAGTTTCTAATTAGCACTTATAGCATATCTGTTATTGTCATATATACTAATTAACATATCTATTATTAACATATGTGCTAATTATCATTTGTTATTAACATAACTATTATTAGCATATGTGCTAATTAGCATTTTTGCCACTACTAGGTATGCTACTAACACAAATATGCTATTAGCATATGTGCTAATCATTATGTTTGTTATTAGCATATGTGCTAATCATCATATCTACTATTGGCATGTGTGCTAATTAACATATATATTATTATTAGGTATGTTATTAGCAGATTTGTGCTATTTGCATATTGTTAATAGCACATCTATTATTAGCATATGTACTAGTTAGTATATCACGTATTCTATTAGCATATCAGTTACTGGCATATTTGTTATTAGCATATGTGCTAATTATCATATATGTTATTAGCATATATTGAGCACATGTGTTACTATGCGTATAAAATTGGCACATCTATTATTATCATATATGTCTTTTGATATAGTATTGTATGCTTAAAGATACATATGTGTTTCCACTATTGATTAAACTATATTGTGCCGATATGGGTGGTGAAGAGGAAAGATCTTCTACCCTAAACACCTTGGAGGGTATTTTACTGCAAAGCAAGAGCTTGGAAAGGTGGCTAAAGCAAATGAATCAGGTGGAGAGGACATCTTGCACCCAAAGGTCATCCCTAGTGAAGATGTGTCTGGTAATGTCCACATGCCTGAAAATGTGGATGCACTGACAAATGATATTGTTGAAGTATTGAATGACTTGAAAACCCTTGAGAATCAATTGGAGGTCAACTACTACTATTCACATGGACATGGGTGATGACAATCCCTTAGAAAACGTGGCTACCATGGGCAAGAAGAAGAAGTCCACTTCTGCTTCTCTACTTGAACCTTTAAAGAGACAAAAGATGCCATCTGGCACAATGGAGGATGCAACAATTGTTAAGAATGTTGTTAAACGGGCATGTGCATGCAATAAGTTGTGATGTACACTCGGAACCAAGGATTCATCCCATGTGGCTTTCTTCTACTTTTGAAAACCTATATGTTGTCTAACAGATCCTATGACTTGGTCTCCTATAGTTGTAAAGACTTCTTAGTCTTGTTTGTAAATGTTAAATAAAATACCATGTTTTTAGGGAAAACCTTGTAATATTTTTCTCATACCATGGCAACCCCCATTTGACATTTATTTAAAGCTAACTAGCTTATGTTCTATGGTACTTTCCTCAGCGTACTAGATGTTCTACTCAATGCACAAGTTATGCTATTGGATGTACATTGGTAAACTTATGGTCCCAACTACCCTATGTTAGTTAGCATTCATGCAGAGAATACTAACCTACCAGACTTCTATTTATGTGCTAATAAGACAGCAGTTGTAAGTTGATGTTTTATTGGATAGAAACATACTATTAGAGGTACTCCACTTATTTCAGCTATCGTTGTTGGATTGTCCTTTTTTCTAGATCCATCAATGTATAACATAGCTGCACACTCTTCAACTCTAGAGCTGTAGGATGAAATTGTAAAAAGGGGTGATAACATCGTGAGAGACCTTATAGATGTAGGGTATGACCCAAAAGATATTGCAATTGCACATATCCAAGACGATTGTCCCTGGAGTCACCTATTGAAAAGGATGTTGAGAAAGAACACGATCTCCTAGGTTCTAGGGTCATTCCCACAACATATTATACTGGGGTGTGTGGAGTGCTGCACAGAGCTATTGTATCCATGCTACCTGGGCTGTATACAAGGGTGTGTAGAGTACACCACAGACTTGTTGTATCAAAGCCATTTGGGCTAAGTAATAAAAGGGATATTTATAGGTCTATATGGGGATTTTATATGTCTCATTTTGATTTTTTCAATATACAAATTTATGTATTTGATTTTATATGTCTAGTCTTATTTATAGCTCAATATGCTACCCTCGCCTATGGTAAATGATTCAAGGCAAACCCAAAGAAATGCTAGATACTTGGACTCATTCTAATTTTATATGGCTCATTTGATTTTTAATGGCTCACTGTGATTGTACATTGTTTGAGTTTATATGTCTCATTCAGATTTTATATGGCTCATTTTGATTTTATATGTGTGATGTTTTATGACTAATTTTATATGTCTCATTATGGTTTTATATGGCTCATTATGGTTTTATATGGCTCACTTTGATTTTCTATGGCTCATTTTGAATCTATATCGTTCATCCTGATTTTGTATGTCTGTATGGCTCCTGATGATGTGCATGAAGCTTTATTTTAAACAATGTTAAACCAACCTTTTGGTGGACATCTACTTTATGTTACTACCTCTCATGCCTGACCAATAGTGTTCAAAAAGAATAAGGTAAGGAAATTGATGGATGAGTACAATAGAGGGGACCAAATTCATAGAAGGGAAATGAGCATTTTATTGAGAGTTCAAACACATCCGTCTGGTTTAGTAGCCATCCCAGCAATTGTGTTGGATCTGAATGGACATCTCATTAAGATTGTAGAGTCCTTTCATGGATTATCACCCCCACCATATGCATCCCTCATGAATTGTTGTCAAGAGTCCAAGGGACGGGCTCTACATATTAGGAAAGATGCTCCTGCATTTTTAGATTTTTGTCTTACTTGGTTCAAAGTTTTTGTTTGGAGCACTTCCTCATGCTTGTTTTGCATCAAATGGATGCTTTCACTTTTGTTCATAGCTAACATCACAATTTATTTAAAATACAAGATTGCACTTCGATACTTATGTCAAATAAATTCCAAACTTAATTCAAGGAATACAATAACTTCCAAAACTAAAATGAAAAATTTTCAATCTGGCATTGTGCAATTTGGTATGGTGGTGGATATTTACAATGTAGCACAAGGGGTGAAAGAGAATTGCTAAGGAACGAGCTGATGTGAAGAATCAAACCATGGATGCTATGTGATTTCGAAAGGAAAATGATCACATGATAAGTTGGATAGGATTGATAGTATGATACAAATTTTACATGGCTCATCCTAATTTTATAAGTATGATGTTATATGATTGATTTTATATGTCTCATTATGGTTTTATATGGCTCGTTTTGATTTTATATGACTCATTCCGAAATCTATATGGCTCTTCTTGATTTTATATGTCTGTATGGCTCCCGATGATGTACATTAAGCTTTAGTTTAAACACTATTAAACCAACCTTTTAGTATAGGTCTACTTGATGTTACTGCCGCTCATGGTCAACCAATAGTTTTTGAGACCAATTGGGCAAGGAAATTGAGAAAGTGTACAATAGATGGGACCAAATTATTAGAAGGGAAATAAGCATTTTATTGAGACTTCATACACATCATCTATGCCGCTAGCCATCCATTGATGGATCACCCTCAACTATTATGCCTTCTTGCACCCCCACTTAAGATTTCTCAACATCTCTCCATGAAGATCGGCAAAGAGCAAGTGTGTTGATTCTGAATAGTCTTCTGGTGAAGATCATAGAGTCCCTTCATGGAGACTCATCCCCTCCATATCCATCCCCTCATGAATTTTTGCAAGAGTCCAAGCGACCAGTTGTATATATTAGGAAAGATGCTCTCACATTTTTAGATTTTTGTCTTACTTGGATCAAAGCTTTTGTTTGGAGCACTTCCCGAAGAATTAAAGTTGATGGAATTCTTTGTGCTTTTTTTGCACACCACAAGGAAATTAAAATATTGAGAGTTTGCATTGGGCAACAAGCCAATTTTCTATAAGGACCTACAGACAATATGGGATTGGCACAGGCACTTAAATGTAGCCCCAACACCATTATTTTGGATGATTCTTTGTACAAGGTTCACCAAAATCCATCTGGTACATGGTTCATACTTCCCAAGTTTGAGCTGCAGGGTTCTAAGGAAATGCAGTCGTATTTGATGGAGGATGTACAACCATGCCTATTTGTTTGGCTTCAATGCTAGGATCACTAGGCATACACTGTAAGAAAATAGTACGCAGCGGAAGATAACAACAAAACGCAAGTACACGATGGAAAGCTGGAGAGAATACAAAAATTCTGATATACCAAACTGCTGATACAACTGATGGTTGGCTGTCCACCCGTGCGCTCTACAGACAGAGCTTCGATGGTGATCTAGACAGATGCTGGACGGAGGACTATGAGCGTGAAGAACTGGTGATCTGATGATAGGGGGTGGCCACTTATATAGTGTAAGTGGTTGACGGTCGGCCCTGTAATAGGCAGTCGGCCTAATAGACAGTCGGCCTGGAAGACCACCGACCCTTCAGAAAACATGCCGTCGGGCAGATGAAGGATCGCGCATAGGTCATACCGTCGGGCCTGGGGCTACCGGCAGCCCCCGGACCCTGCCGCTGGGGGCTTTGCCCCCAGACCCCCACCGAGGGCCTGCGCCCCCCGGACCCCCTGCTATCGGGGGGGCTATCGCCCCCCCGAACCCCCCCTTTGTGCAGACGGGTATCTACTCTTGGCTCCTAAGCCGTCTCATAACCATCTGGTCTACTCTAAGACCCCTTCCAGTGTCTAAACTGGGGATCCCTCCCAATATCTGATACCCATCATGGCTTCTCCTCATATGGGGGCCTTACAACATTGGGTACACAGAATATTGGTGGGTTACATGAGAGGTGGACATTTGAGCTAACTCTAACATACACAACCTAGTTCGAGCATGACCTATTAATCGATGAGGATTCTATCAAAATTTTGGGATTCATCGCCTTAACACAAAGGAAAAGGATGAAAAGGAATAGACAATGGCTATAGAGGAAGAAGAGGAAGCCATAAAAGGTCAGGGTTTAATTGTAGTGTATGTGTTATACAAAACCTACAAACATATTAAGGTCTTTTCTACAAACATAAGACTATTCTCTATACCATTTTGTACTATATTTCAGGCAAAAAACTTGCATTTCCACATGGATTATCTATCATTTGTTGTTGGATTATATTTTCAATTATCTTGCAATTGTTCCACATTAGTTTCCATACACTATGCTACTCAACATATAAAGTAAATAGGGAAATGGGTAGCCAGTCAGCCAATTATTGATTGACCATCATTCTCTATTAAACTGTGGATTTAATCCACAACTTTGAATTCAAGAGGACATAGCTTTAAAATCTAGGATTGCAAAGGATGTGCTCCTACTTTGTTGGGATGGCAAAGGACATTAAGCATGCAAAACAAAAAACTGTTATGTGGGTCCTCTTGCATAATGCAAGCTAGGAAAGTAGGGTAAACAAGGATGCCAAAGTTTTTCTAAATAGGGAAGTGGATAATTTCATAGTCATAGTAGTTGACAAAAGGGAAAGGATGAGGCTAGGCATAAATGTAGCACCAAATGCCATGCTTTCACTTTTGTTTATAACTAACATCACAATTTATCTAAAATACAAGCTTGACTTTGATACTTATGTCAAACAAATTCTAGACTTAATTCAAGGAATCCAACAACTTCCAAAACTAAAATGAAAATTTGGCAAACTAGCATTGTGCAATTCGGTATGGTGGTGGAGATTCACAATGTAGCACAAGGGGTGAAGGAGAATTGCTAAAGAAAGAGCCGATGTGAAGAATCCAACTATGGATGCCATGTGATTTCTCAAGGAAAACGAGCACATCACAAGTTGGATAGGCTTCACATCATGATACAAAATATCTAAGAAAAAAGGATGTAAGCTGAAACAACTTTGCAATATATAGAGTACAAAGGAAGAAACATACAAACCATGCTAGTTAGCACGTAAATTGTACTACGCTAATTGGCATATAAACTGTTTTTCTCTCACAAAATCCATGTTGAGTTATATTAGAAAGTTGTTCCCAAAGAGGAGAGTTGAATAATATAAAACATCAGAGCAATAAGACATCAGTAACTATAATACTTTTCACATGGAGGGGCCCTCTTTCATGTCGATATGGCCATTGAGGGGTCCCCTTTAGGGACAAGGGCCATATAGACATGACACATATGTCTAGTGGCATGTTGATATGGCCCTTGTGAGAGTGCTCTCAACGGAAGCAAGAACGGAAGAAGGAGAGAGAGAGACGGAGAGCCACACAAGTTTGGTGGGTGCAGAACCACCCTAATCTTCTTTTTCATTCATTTATATATGTGTTTGAGTATTGTACATAACTGGGGTTAAGGCACAGTGACCTTTAACCCCCACAACCTCCCACTTAAAGGACAATGTGCCTTTAAGGGAGAACAACCAGTGAGCATACTATCCAATGCCCATCAATACACGACAATACTCAAACCGCTGACTAGGTAGACTCTTCGTCAGCATATCTGCAGGGTTATCATCTGTATGAACCTTGACAAGCTCTATGCGCTTGTCCTCAAGTACCTCCCTGATGAAATGATACCTGACCTCAATGTGTTTGGTCTTTGCATGAAAGACCGGATTCCGTGCTAGCTGAATAGCACTCATGGAATCACTATGCAATGTCGGTACACCTGTATGAATCCCCAAATCTCCCACTAGCCGATCAAGCCATATAGCCTCCTTGCAACCCTCTGTGGCTGCAACATACTCAGCCTCTATGGTAGACAAAGCAATGCACTTCTGTGCACGAGACATCCACGACACTGCACCACCTGCAAAGGTGAACACATAACCGGAAGTGGATCTCCTACTATCCACATGCCCTGCATAGTCTGAATCTGTGTACCCAAGTACACGCATGTCTCCTTTACCAAAGCAAATGCACATCTCCTTGGTACCCTTCATGTACCTCATGATGCACTTAACTGCCTCCCAATGCCTCTTTCCTGGATTAGCCATATACCGGCTAACAACTGCCACTGCAAATGCAATGTCTGGTCTAGTAGCTATCATAGCATACATAAGACTCCCAACTGCTGATGCATAAGGAACCTTGGCCATCATGGCCCTCTCCTCATCTGATTTGGGACTATCTGTATGACTCAGTTTCACATATGGAGGCAATGGAGTACTCACTGCCTTCCCTCCCAATGCCTCTTTCCTGGATTAGCCATATACCGGCTAACAACTCCCACTGCAAATGCAATGTCTGGTCTAGTAGCTATCATAGCATACATAAGACTCCCAACTGCTGATGCATAAGGAACCTTGGCCATCATGGCCCTCTCCTCATCTGATTTGGGACTATCTGTATGACTCAGTTTCACATATGGAGGCAATGGAGTACTCACTGCCTTTCCCCCCTCCATATTGAAACGCTGCAATACTTTTGTGACATACTCTTTTTGTGAAAGCCAAAGGAGTTTCCTACTCCGATCACGCGTGATGCGCATACCAAGAATATGACCTGCAAATCCCAAATCCTTCATATCAAAGGCCTCATGCAACTTGGCCTTTAATGCATCTAGCTCATAAGTATTCTTGCTAGCCAATAGCATATCATCCACATATAGTGCCAAGATTATCAGGCTATTATCCTTAGCCCTTTTAGTGTAGAGGCAGTGATCAATTTCACTCCTTCTAAAACCCTGGGACCGAATGAAAGCATCAAACTTCTGATACCATTCTCTAGGTGCTTGCTTAAGACCGTAGAGACTCTTTTTCAACTTGCAAACTAAATGCTCTTTGCCCTTTTCTTCAAAGCCTTCCGGCTGCACCATGTAAATGTCCTCATGCAAATCCCCATGCAAGAAAGCTGTCTTGACATCCATTTGCATAAGCTCCATATCCTCTACTGCCACTAGTCCAAGCATGCATCTAAGTGTGGTCATCTTCACAACCGGAGAGAATATCTCATCAAAGTCCACACCCTTCTCTTGCTTGAACCCTTTAGCAACCAAACGGGCCTTGTACCTAGGCACATCATCACCTGTGACCTTCATTTTGTAGACCCATTTACATGGCAATGCTTTCTTTCCATGTGGCAAAGAAACCAAGTCCCAAGTCTTATTCTTCATAAGTGAACTCATCTCTGATTGCATAGCATACTCCCACTTGCGTTGATCCTCACGCATCATAGCCTCTTTGTAGCAAGAAGGCTCCCTGCAATTAGTAAGCATCACATAGTCTACCCCTGGAACAAACCTATCAGGCGGTCTAGACACTCTAGATGATCTTCTCAATGGCATTTCAGCTTGCTGTCCCACTTGCATATCAGCCACATTTGGCTCATCATTTCCACCAATAGATGATCCATCATCTACCCTTGATTGTATACCTGTGGGAGTACTTGGTGGTACCATTTCTTGCACATTTGGTGCATGGACAGCTTGTTGCCTATCAACATATGCAGGTGGATTCACATCCTGGAAAGTGATTCTCCTCATTTCCACATCCCTCATGGGTGCCTTATGCATCTTCTTCTCATTGAAGACCACATCATGGCTGCGTATGATCTTCTTTGCTTCTGGATCCCAGAGACGATAGCCCATCTCTCCACTTTCACCATAACCTAGAAAGATGCATTTCCTAGACTTAGGATCTAGCTTCTTTCGAAGCTCTTTTGGCACATGTGCATATGCCTCACACCCAAATATACGCAAATGAGAGTAAGAGGACTTCTTGCCACTCCATGCCTCTTCAGGAATACCACCATCCAAACTCTTACTAGGTGATCTATTGATCACATGCACTGCAGTCTTCATTGCCTCAGCCCAAAAAACACCAGAAAGACTTGCATTGGAAAGCATGCATTGTAACCTTTCTTGAATGGTACGATTCATCTTTTCTGCAACTGGATTTTGCTCTGGAGTACGAGGGGATGTGAGCTCCCTCTTAATCCCACGTGTATCACAGAAATGCTGAAAGTCATGAGAGAGATACTCTCCACCATTGTCAGTCCGTAGGCATTTAAGCGTTCTAGCTGACTGATTCTCAACCAAGGCCAGCCATTTCTGAAATACCTGGAACACATCACTCTTCCGAGCTATAGCATAAGCCCACACTTTCCTAGTTGCATCATCAATGAATGTCACATAGTATTCAGCCCCGCCTAATGACCGTGTAGGCATGGGACCACATACGTCTGAATGCACCAAATCAAGCATTTCAAACTCTTTCTTTCCCCTTCTTTTATGGGCTGATTTAGTCTGCTTCCCATAGAGACAGTGCTCACAAAATTCAAAATCAGAGAAACTCAAATGCGGTACATAACCCAAACGGCATAAGAGTTTCATTCCATTCTGGCTCATGTGCCCCAACCTGCAATGCCACAAAGAAGTGCTTGGCTGCTCGGTTATTGCAACAACATGATCAAATACCCCTGATACATGTAAGGGATACAAAGTCCCACACTTGGCACCCCTGGCCAAAAGCATAGAGCCCTTTTGAATTTTCCAACTTTGAAAGCCAAAAGTGGTGTGAAAACCAGCATCATCTAGCTGACCCACTGAAATAAGACTCTTGGTCAGCTTAGGCACATGTCTCACATGTTTCAAAACAAATGCAGACCCATTTACAAAAGAAAACTTTATGTCACCTGCTCCCACTATGTCACATGCATAGTCATTTCCAAGATGCACACAACCTGTCTTTCCACTATCATAAGTGGAGAACCATTCTCTATGGGGAGTAACATGGAATGAAGCACCAGAATCCAAAATCCAATCCTGGGAATATGCATCATCTGAAGTGGTAAGCAACTCTGCAGATAAACTAGACATGAAGAGAACATCATTGTCACTATCATGTGTGACTGCATTGATCTCCTCGATCTTCACTTTTCCTTTGTCCTCCCTTGGACTCTCTTCCTTTTGATTTGCACCCCAATTTGCATTCTTTTTCTTATCCTTTTGCTCTCTTTTCAGCTTGTAGCAATCCTTTTTCATATGGCCCTTCTTGCCACAATGGTAACACTCAATGTTCCGTGCCCTGGATTTACTACGAGACTTCCCTCTTTCTTGGGACTTCCCCCTGAACTGTGATGTGCCCCTTTGCACATTTAAGGCTGCATCCTGCTTGTTGCCATCCATAGACTTCCGTCTAATCTCCTCGGCCAACAAGCTACCCACAACATCATCAAATTTCAGTGCTCCACCAGGTGCAGAGTTACTGACAGCTGTACGGAAGGTATCCCATGAGGATGGCAATGAACATAAGAGAAATATTGCCTTAGTCTCCGCATCAAAATTCATTTTCTGAGCCTGAAGCTGGCTGAAAATAATATTGAATTCATTCAAATGAGAAGCAATGGAGACCCCTTCCTTCATCTGCAGCCTCAAACAACCTCTTCATGAGGTAAACTTTATTAGAGGCAGTTTCCTTCTCATAAGTGGCACACAGTTTCTTCCACAAATCTTCAGTAGTCTGCTCATTTACTATTGTGAAATAAACTGACTCTGCAAGATGAAGTCTAATAGTAGACTTTGCTAATGCATCCAACTCATTCCAATCATCCTCAGACATATTTGCAGGCTTAGCTTCAATCCCTGCCAAGGGTTTAATCTGCTTCTTTTGAATAAGCACATCCCTTATTTGTTCTTTCCACAAAGAAAAGTTTGTCCCATCAAACTTTCTAATGCTGAAAAACTCCTTTTCAGACGTGGAAGAGGATGCCATGATGCAAATAAAGCAAAATCCCAAATGCTAGTACCTGCAAGAGAGAATCACACCAAATACTAGGTGCACCCAAATGTGTATGCCACAATAGAGTGAAATATCACCAAAATTCAAAGCTCAAAGCATCAAAATATGCATCTGACTCATGTGCATATACTATGCATTCATATGAGCAAATCTGGCCCAAAAGAAAATGCCAATAAGTGCCAAATGACTCAAGCATAAACACTGTCCACTGGCATATGCATCAATAATGTCTCATCCAAGAGAGCATAGCACTATCAGTGCATCACCTGCAATGTGTCAAAGCTGTCCCTCAGCTTAAAATAGCATCCATGTGCAAAGCGTCCATAAAAATAACATCCCACAAGGCAATTTGGGCCTATCAGTGCATCCAACAAGGACCGCAATGCATCCAAATGGCCTATAAATCATCCACTGCAACCCAATGCACACCACGAATGAGCGCACACTGCTCAAACTGCAACCAGAGTGATCTGCATAAGGTATGCTCAAGAAATCATAGTCCCATGGTAATGAGCGCTACTGAAAATAGAACCTGAGATGCCTCAAAACATGGGCACCATTGCATAATCGGAACCAGCAAGAAAATCTGCAAATATCTCTCTTCTGCCAGAACTCCAAAATCCCAACCGATGAGTGAGAAATGGGAGTCAATACTTATCCACTGCCATGTGGCATAAATCTAAGGTTTCAAAACCTTAGTATGAAAAATGCATAACAGAGAGACGAAATCGAATACACAGAGATTTATAACTCTGAAAATCCTCCACCGAATCGCACAAGAATTGACAGGTAGGGGTTTTTGGGCGTCCGGAACGCAATGGGACAGACGGTTTTGGAAACCGTGGTCTCAATCACTGGGTCCAACACACGGACTGAAAAACGTTTTTGGAAACAGAGCTATCTGTAAACTCTACCGGAGTGTGAATGATGAGCAACATAGAAGTTTTAGGACCTCCTGAGTCCACCGGAACTGACAGATCTGCAAATGGTTGCTCCAAACTTGAGTTCCAACACCCGGGCAAAAAACGCAGGAATTGACACAGTGAGTCAGAAATCCACTGAAATCATCTCAGATTCAAGAATGAAGGTGTTTCCAAGCTCCTGAAGTAATGTGGACACCAAAAGCAAGCAATAGTTGCCTCCACAAGTCAATACGGAGTCTCTGTCATCGAACGGAACAGGGAAAAGCTCAAAAAACGACTTTTTCTTTGAAAGCTCTTAACAGGCTCTCAAAACCACTTCGTAAAGCCAAAGTGACTTTTCCAAAGGTTCCTCCAAGGTCTCTGCACACTCGGATGCAAGTAAAGTCACCCACAAAGCTTCCCACAAAGCTTCTCCTTCCTCCCACAGAGCTGCTGAGCTTCCAAGCATTCACGCACGCTCAGCTAGATCACCCGAGCTCTGATACCAATTGAGAGTGCTCTCAACGGAAGCAAGAACGGAAGAAGGAGAGAGAGAGACGGAGAGCCACACAAGTTTGGTGGGTGTAGAACCACCCTAATCTTCTTTTTCATTCATTTATATATGTGTTTGAGTATTGTACATAACTGGGGTTAAGGCACAGTGACCTTTAACCCCCACACCTTGCCCCTAAAGGGGAACCCTCAAGGGCCATATCGATTACTTGTGTTAGCATACTTATGTTAGCATGTTTATGTTAGGATATTGATGTTAGCATATTTGCTAGCATACTTATCTGAGTGTACTTATGTTAGCATACGTGTTGACACACATTACCTTTTGAATGTTTCCAAACACTTCATATTGCAACTATTCCTCAAAGAATAAATTATTACATGTCAATATCAAAGGGCATGTTATATATGACCTCATAGGTCTCTGGAGTGATTGAAAAAAGGTTTCTTTGTTTTGGGAGACTCTCCATCGATATCTTCATGCAACACACAAGGTGTGAGAGTATGTGGACTATCGATTGAGTTGTGAGGAGTTTAAAGGAATAGTGATCTATTTGTTTGTAGAAAAAACCCTTAATGACATCAGCACCCCTCGCTATGACCTTTCCCCAATCATCGAAATAGTCCTGATCAAATTGTTTCTTTTCTATAGTGCATTTAAGTAGGTAAAAATCTGCACCCTCAACCTTATTGGTCTCAGCATTGACTACAAAAGTGTCACCAACATGCAAAGCATTGCTTAACACATCATGATGTCGTTCAAAAGTTGCATATGTGTATGCATCTTCCTCATCTGCAATACGCTCTATATCTGTGGCAAAGGCACCAACGTGTGAAAACCCCAAGGTTGCTCATGTGCTTTGTTGGTACATCTGTTCCAAATCCCATGCATGCATGCATCACAAAAGCATGACAAATGTCTAGTAGCAAGGCCTAATGGATCTTGTTGGTTGTGACCATCAACAATATGTAAAGAATGTGAATTAGGAATAGCTTCACCGTTCCACTTATTTTTCCTATTCACATCTCCTACTTTTATCTCCCAAAATACATGAGCACACTCCCTTTGTTTGGATGCATAAGAGTCTATAGCTCCTTGAGATAAGTTGGCCTGTAGGAAAGCAACACTGCTTGCATAGTTTAAAATAGCACCGTCTTTCTTTATTGTGCTCTCCTATTCCATGCCCACTTGCAAAGAAGTTCGAAGTCATTTCCATGTCTGTCATTCTACCATACCTAGCAACAACATAGAAGGGCCTGCAAGTATTAAACTCAGAGGTAGCCCCATCAGACCAAACCCAATGCCGTTTCATTGCAACTCCTTGTTCTTTCAACCACTATACAAATAATATATCATGCTGGTTATCATATGAAATGAAGAAGTGAATTGTTTTAAGAACTTTTCCTGCCTTACAGTAGTAAGTTATATGCACAAAAATTGAGACCTATACTGAATCTCTTTTTGTGCTTTAAAAGCATAACTTTTTGCAAAGTCTACAACTGAGATAACCACATCAAGGAATTTGGGAATAAACTCCTTGAATTGAATCCCCTACCATTGGGTTATGTACTTGTGTTTGATAAAGTGCTTCATTCTACATTTCAAGAACTGCAAAAACTCCCAACACCACATGTCTTTGTTCAGCCAACGCCTGACCTTCATCTCCACCAAGCCTTCAAATCAACGAGATCTCTGTCACGAAGCATCGTCATCGACGTCGTCTACAGATCTCAAAGTTTTCCATTCATTCTTGTCTAAGGTCTACCTTAGGACACGTGGCAGATAAGGTGATCAAATTTAACTATGGTTAGGTTCAACTACCTGGGTTAGTTGAACCATAGTAAAATTTGTGTAACCATGGGTTAACCAAGTTGGGTTAAAAGGTCACCATAGTGCCACCCAAGCACAGTCACTTTGTAAGCACAGTTTGGAATTCAGCATATGATTCCCTGTGCCACATCATCAAAGGCCCTCTTCTTCACAAAATGTTTGACAAGCCGTAACTTCCAATCCAGGAAGAATTTGGACACGCTCCAAAAAGGAAAAGTGATCGTTTTCTTGAGCTCTATGTGCTTGTTAAATCAAAATCATTGTATACAATTAGACACTACCAATATTGAAAGTAATCAATTGGTAAGACCTTTGCAACAAATGACAAATCAAAGCATGAATGCACACATCATTGTCATAAGCATGCCAAAAGCGCAAGTGCATGAGATGACCATAGCACGAAGCATGGCATCCACACATAAAGCATCAAGGCACATGGAAGAACAAAGCATCATGCATAAAGCTACACAAGGAAGAAGATTGCAGATTAAAGCACCAGCAAGTCAACTACGTGGAGTTATCATCAAGCCATGAGCAGAATGACATGAACAACATGTATTGAGAAACAAAAACCTTGCCAACCTTCAGCCCATATGTTTGTAAAACAAGCTTGACCACCTGAGAGTAGCTATGAAAGCACCCAGGGGAGGTATTGACATGTAAAAACCACACTTTACCACCTTAAGTAGCAATGAATTCCAATGGCTTCTTACTCTCTTGAACATGTCTAGGAAATGGTTTCCTTGCCTGTTTTCCAAATTGACAGGCTTCACATACCTTATGCATTTCTACAACCTTGAATTTAGGCAATCCTGCAACAATATTTTGGGCCTGCATTGATTTAAGTCATCGTACATTAACACGACCAATGCGTTTATGCCAGATATCAATATCTGCAACTACACCGGTCCCATGTGCAAACATTGTTGCACTCAATTCAGGCATGTCCGCATCTAACGTAAACATCCTGCCCTTCTTCTTTCCTTTTGCTAACAAGCGACCGTTATTTTTCATATCCTCAACAAAGCATCCATCAGGACTAAATCTGACCTGCAAGCCCTGCTCAACCATTTGACCAAGAGAAACCAGGTTCTTGGTGATATTTCAAGACATGAAATACATCAGACAGGTATTTCTTTTTCCCATCCTGCATAGACAAAGGAATTTTACCAATCAACATAATAGGATGTGAAATATCATCACCAGTCTCCACATATCCTGGTCTTTCCATTTTCCTTGCATCTGGCATTCATTTTGCATGACCTCTCATGTGGTTTGATGCACCTGAGTCAACATACCACACATCATTGCTTTCTTCTGCACTTGTCACAGAATTGGTCATGTGCTGCACCATAAATAGATTCTCATTTCTATCATCACCCTGTCTACTAGAAGATGCATCATTCCCTTGCTGCAATTTTCCATTCAGAATGTCATTCTGCTTTTTGTAGCAGTCTTTAGCCATATGACCCATTTTACCACAATAGTAGCATTCAACATTGCTGTTTGCATTTTGGCCTCTCTACAATCCACCACGACCTCTTTGGCTCCCCCTGCCTCTAGAGTTGCCACGTCCTCCTCCATAGGACTGGTTTTCTTGAGTTTGCTGCATATTTTGATTTCTACCATGGCCTCCAGATCGGCCTGCTCTACCTCTACCTCTGCCTCTACCTCTTCCAGCATTTGAGTAGAAGACAGTTTCTTTTGAAGTTCCTCCTGAAGAAGATGCACCACCATTTCTCTGCTCTTCAGAAATTAGAAGAGCAAACAACTCCTCAAAATAAGGAAATTTTTCACGGACGGCAATGGATGTCCAGAATTGTGCATAATACTTTCCTAGACCATTGAAGGTCATAGAAAGTAAATCATCATCGTCCACTGGCGACCCAATGGAAGCAAGTGCATCTGTAATTTTCTTCACCTTCATGTGGTAGTCATTGATGCTCATATTTTCTCTCTGCACACTGTGCAACTCCTACTTGAGCTACATTTTCCTGGCTTGCGTATTTGTGTTGTCCATTTTTTCGAAAGTATCCCATGCCTCCTTTAGCGTACTTGCATCCTGAATATGCACAATCATAGAAAATCTGAAATATTGATAGACAGCCAGTACATAACTTTTCTGGCTCTCTCATGCCATCCTTTAAATGCCTGCATTTCCTATTGATTGGGAACATTAGGAAGAACTGGTTCTTCTTCATTTCGTGTAATGAACTCCCAATAGCCTTTTCCCATAAGGAAATTCGTCATTCTAGACTTCCATGCTTGGAAGTTGTTCTTGTCAAGCTTTTCAGTGACAATCTGTGAAAGAGAATCAAACGCCATTTTAGAACACTGCGAAATATTCTGTCATTGCAAAAAACACAGCTTCTGCCTCACAAGGGCAAATCTGCAAAACTGACGAAAGTGGTATTTGACTACACAGTCACTTCCTAGTGACGATTTTGCATGAACAAGAAATAAAGATGATTCTGTAACTCCCAATATCTCTGTGCACAGGCATACGATGAAATTTCTGTGGCAACTTTTCACCGACCTGCAGAACAGTGGTCGCACAGCAAAAGCAGGGCCTTTTTCTCAGTGCTTGCGGAGAACTTCTGCCTCCAAAACGGGCCCCAAAATGGCCTCGAATCAAAAAAATAAAGTCACCAAGGGCTTCCCCCTTACCTGCAGCATATACTGCCCTCTTGCCACACTCTCTTGCCACACTGCGAAGGGCGTCTCAATCTGAGACAATGCACTCTTGCACTTTTCGACTGTGCTACCTGTAGAGATTTGCTCCCAAACTTGAAAAAGGAAAGCAACATTGGTCCTCTTACCAGGACACTGCCAACTTCATTTGCTTTCTTGAGCTCCTTACCATGAACTAGGCTCTGATACCATATGAAGATAGTGCAAGAGAAGGAAGGAGTCTCACTTGCGGCTTTCTCACATACACAATGGGGGAATACACAAAAAGGTGGAGGCTGAATACAGTTTTCCTCTTCTTAGTTGTGAAAGCCAAAAGAATTCTAGTACAAAGAAATAGAAGAACCCTATATGTGGGTCTCAAACCAAACTCAGCTAACTAAGGTGGCATACTAATTGAGCCACGAACTAGAGTACATAAGGATAGCTGTCATCCAGCTATTATTCATGGGCAGTGTACCAACCGCATCTGTAGCTAACAAGTCGGTGACATAAATGCACAACGATCACCCTGGCATATCACGAGTGGAGCTCAATATCTCAACAGAAATGAGGAGAATCACTTTCCAAGACGTGAATCCACCTATATATTTGATAGACAACAAGCTGTCCATGCATCAAATGTGCAAGAAATGGTACCACCAAGTACTCCCACAGGTATCCAATCAAGGGTAGATGATGGATCATCTATTGGTTGAAATGATGAGCCAAATGTGGCTGATATCCAGGTGGGACAGCAAGCTGAAATGCCCTTGAGAAGAGCATCTAGAGTGTCTAGACCGCTTGATAGGTTTGTTCCAGGGGTAGACTATGTGATGCTTACTGATTGCAGAGAGCCTTCTTGCTATAGAGAGGCTATGATGCGCGAGGATCAATGCAAGTGGGAGTATGCTATGCAATCAGAGATGAGTTCACTTATGAAGAATAAGGCTTGGGACTTGGTTTCTTTACCACATGGAAAGAAAGCATTGCCATGTAAATGGGTCTACAAGATGAAGGTCATAGGTGATGATGTGCCTAGGTACAAGGCCGGTGTGGTCGCTAAAGGGTTCAAGCAAGAGAAGGGTGTGGACTTTGATGAGATATTCTCTCCGGTTGTGAAGATGACCACACTTAGATGCATGCTTGGACTAGTGGCAGCAGAGGATATGGAGCTTATGCAGATGGATGTCAAGACAGCTTTCATGCATGGGGATCTACATGAGGAAATTTACATGGAAGAAAAGGGAAAAGAGCTTTAGTTTTCAAGCTGAGGAAGAGTCTCTATGGTCTTCAGAAAGTGCCTAGAGAATGGTATCAGAAGTTTGATGCTTTCATTCGGTCCTAGGGTTTTAGAAGGAGTGAAATTGATCACTGCCTCTACACTAAAAGGGCTAAGGATAATAGCCTGATAATCCCTCGATAATCCAGGCACTATATGTGGATGGTATGCTATTGGCTAGCAAGAATACTTATGAGCTAGATGTATTAAAGGCCAAGTTGCATGAGGCCTTTGATATGAAGGATATTGGACTTGCAAGTCATATTCTTGGTATGCGCATCATGCGTGATCGGATTAGGAAACTCCTTTGTTTTTCACAGAAGGAGTATATTACAAAAGTATTGCAGCATTTCAATATGGAGGGGGGGAAGGCAATGAGTACTCCATTGCCTCCATATGTGAAACTAAGTCATACAGATAGTCGCAAATCAGATGAGGAGAGGGCCATGATGGCCAAGGTTCCTTATGCATTTGCGGTTGGGAGTCTTATGTATGCTATGATAGCTACTAGACCAGACATTGCATTTGCAGTGGGAGTTGTTAGCCGGTATATGGCTAATCTAGGAAAGAGGCATTAGGAGGCAGTTAAGTGCATCATGAGGTACATGAAGGGTACCAAGGAGATGCGGATCTGCTTTGGTAGAGGAGATATGCATGTACTTAGGTACACAGATTCAGACTATGCAAGGCATGTGGATAGTAGGAGATCCACTTTTGGTTATGTGTTCACCTTTGCAGGTGGTGTAGTGTCGTGGATGTCTCATGCACAGAAGTGTGTTGCTTTGTCTACCATAGAGGCTGAGTATGTTGCAGCCACAGAGGGTTGCAAGGAGGCTATATGGCTTGATCGGCTAGTGGGAGATTTGGGGATTTATACAGGTGTACCGACATTGCATAGTGATTCCATGAGTGCTATTCAGCTAGCACGGAATCCAGTCTTTCATGCAAAGACCAAACACATTGAGATCAGGTACCATTTCATCAAGGAGGTACTTGAGGACAAGCGCATAGAGCTTGTCAAGGTTCATACAGATGATAACCCTGCAGATATGCTGACGAAGAGTCTACTTAGTCAATGGTTTGAGTATTGTCATGTAGTGATGGGCATTGGATAGTATGCTCACTGGTTGTTCTCCCTTAAAGGCACATTGTCCTTTGAGTGGGAGGTTGTGGGGGTTAAAGGTCACTGTGCCTTTACCCCGGTTGTGTACAATACTCAAACACATATATAAATGAATGAAAAAGAAGATTAGGGTGTTTTGCACCCACCAAAACTTGTGTGGCTCTCTGTTTCTCTCTCTCTCTTCTGTTCTTGCTTCCATTGAGAGCACTCTCATGGTTTGGCAGTGCATCTACCATACAAATGTCCATGCTACACAAGCGGTGTGAAAAAAGGCACATAGCTTGCAAATGAGGATTTACTTCTTCAATTTGTTTGTCAACATCCCTATCAGTCATTAAAGGCACCCCTGTTGCATGCAATGGACCTGAACTCCCAAAAGGTGATGGCTCTCCAATGGTTATGAGAGGCGATAAGCTTGCAAAGATAAAGTAACATCAAATTTTATGAACATTGAAATAATTGCCTCACTTACCACTGCACACAAATACCAAAACTGTGTACACCTTGGAATGCAGGGTCTTTTGCCTCTTTGACTAAGTTACAAGACCTCAACTTTTTGCCACACTCCCTCTTTGATAATTCTAGCCCTCTGCCCTCACGAGGACAGGGTGAAAGCTCTGTAAAACACACCATAATGAAATAACCAAAACATCAATGGAATGTACTTGTAGAAGATTGGAGGAAGGCGTACAACTGTAAAATGCATGTCCTCCTTCATCATCAGATCCCTTTATACTTTTCCCAAACCTCTTCTCCAAGCTTGCTACACTCATCTGATTACAAAGAAGTGAAGAAATGAAACAAAGAAATCAAGACATTAAGGATGAAGCAAGAAACAAGGAAAAAGTAGATTTAAAGCCCATGAAACCCTCAAAAATTTTGTGCTTTCAGTGTCTATAAACACTGCAACAAAAGCCTTAGACCTTGTGGTTTGTTCCATGGCTTGAATGATGTAAGAAAACGGATTCAACAATGGATAGAATATTGCAATGTGTTTTGGGACCATTCTTACATACGTCTCCACAATCTTGCAAACCGAACGCACTAGCATTGGACCCAAACACTTGAGAAATGCATTCGACCTTCCAGCATGCACATAATGCCCCAAAATCATGGCATCACCCAAATTCCCTAACACAAGCCATTGACACAAGACACCAACATCTTCATGCATCGCACGTAGACAATCGGGAAGGAATTTGATTTCATCTGCTTGCAAGAACCGCGATAGCCTATTCTATGCACCAATGATTTAGGGGAAACCTTCTAAAGATGACGACTGAGATGCAACCCCAACCATTGTCACCCCAAACATAGCCAGGATGCAACCACAATCCATATAGGTATAAAAAATGCCGCAGCTTGTTTTGGGAGTGGCAAATCCAAAGAAAACAAAGGTTCCAAAACCATCGCAGCCTGTTCCATGATCATATGAAGAAAATGGAGCTTCCAAACAAAGGAAACACCAAATCACTTCACATTCACAAAGACCGGAGCACCAATGAAGATATAACAAAAAACAAACAGTTGAATTAAACTAGATCTATGGTAGGCAGTCTTTTCCTGGTGGAGCACATAACTACTTAGTCAAAATTGAACTTGAATCCTAACATTTTATCAAACTCTTAAAGGAAAAAAATGAACGAGTAAAGTTATGGATAGGAGACATGACACAGGGTCCTTTAGGACCCGATCCTCCTTGCAAATTTTAGGGGTGGTGATTTATTATTGACTTGGTGATGTCTATATTGTTTGTGCGATTTGGGAGTTGAAGCCCAATACATGAATAGGGAGAATCATATAAGAGATCATAACTGATCCTGATTGTAGCCTATACAATATTGTCACATGGACTATAATCACATGAATAAAGGTGTCGTTATCTTTCAGTCTTGCATCTAGCTTGTCTTTCCTTTCTCCCTTGCATCAAGAACATGGATCAAAAGAGAGGAATTTGGTAAGAGCTCAGACTGAAAACAAGCAATTTTGAATGGATGAGAAATTGAAAGTATTTGTATGATAATATACACTATATAGTTATCATAACCATACATAGTTTGGATGGGGAGGCGGTGTGCTTCCTTCCCCAAAGAGTTTTAATCCGAGGGGATGGGCCCTTCCCTGGGCACCGAGAGTATAAATTTTGGGAATATAAGTGTGGAGAATAAGTCTCACAAATGGATAAGATACTAGCATATTACCTTGATGTCAATAGTCGTAATTGTAGTCGAACTCTAGTAAAAATCACATGAGCGATGTGCCAGGTGAAATTCAAATTCTCATCATCTTTTGGAATATAAAGGTCACCTCAATGCCTTGTTCTCTTCATATAATGCCCTCATCGAGAATGAAATTTTGTTTCTGCAATCCCAGTGATCATCCTCCAATGGCAAAGCCGCTCATTCACACACTGCTCATGAAACTACTGGCTCCTTGAGTTGGGTGTGGGCGTTGCACTCGTGAATCAACAATAGAGTGAAATTAGGCGATGCTTGTCGAATTGACAAAAATTTCCTTACCATAGACTTTGCTAGCCCATATTGTTAAATTACACGGTGCAGCAGAACAGAAACTGAACAAAGAATAGAGAGTACACAGCAAACTGGAGATGAAAAAAATTTTTCCTTCAATACTGATGTAGTACAAATGATGGCTCCGTCCACCCGTGCACTCCCACAATGGAGCTTAGATGGCGATCTAGACAGATACTAGGTGAAGGGCTTGACAAAGTGAGGATCCTACTCTCCTAGTTACTAAGACTACATCCTAATACAACACTAATCTACGGAGGATGCAACCTAAGTGCAAGCATGATGAAGAGAGTGCTCATGACATGTATCTCAAGTCAATTAGGTTCCAAGATAGATTAACTTGGACTCATAAAGAGAATCTTGAGATAGTGCAAAGTGCTTGATTGATATTACTTCAAATGAACCTCCCTTTTATAGGTGAGGGTACTTACATCCATTTGCTTGCTCACATGTGGGATATCTCCTCCATGCCATGTGGCAGCTTGTCCTTTGCTCATACCTTTGCTCTACATGTGCTCATGGCACCACAACTCTCAACAGCTCCCCTTGGTGCCATAATCCTTTGGCTACTGCAAGGTGGTCAGATGTGAGTTACATTCCATCACCTCCCCTTAGTGCATGCATTGCTACTTAAGGTGGTAAAGTGTGGCTTTTACATGTCAATACCTCCCCTGGGTGCTTTCATAGCTACTCTCAGGTGGTCAGGCTTGATTTACAAAACATAGGCAAGGTTGGCAAGGTTTTTGCTTTTCAATACATTCCATTGATGTCACCTTTTGGCTCATGGCTTGATGATGACTCCGCGTAGTTGACTTGTTGATTCTTCAATCTGCAATCTTCTTCCTTGTGTCCGAGCTTCTTGCAATGGTGACACTTTGGTTTGTTCTTTAATCTGCAGTCACTTTGATAGTGACCCATCCTTCCGCAATGGTAGCATTTCACTGATGTTTTACTGAATAGTGCTTGTTTTTCATTATAGCTGTTGTATGTTGATGTCGATGTCGATGTCGATGCCTTTAACTCTCTTTCTTTTTCGAGAAGAGAGGATACACATTCTTCAAACTTTGGTTCTGGTAAATTCTTCAAAGTGGTTGTCAATGCATTATACTCCGCAAGCATGCTTTTAAGGAGAATTGCAAGTGCATCTTTCTCTCCTACTTTTGCATTTATGCCCTCTAGTTGAGTCATAATGCTTTTGATTTTGTTGACAAATTGTGCCATGGATTCATTGAAGCCCATGTGCATACCATAGAATTCAATTTTAAGATGGATTTCTTGGTTTTTGGCTTTTGCACCAAACACTGTGTTCAACTCATCCCATGCATCCTTGGCATGATCCTTAGAGTCTATATGATGAATTATGTTTGGACCCAAGTGCAATCCAATGAGTGATAGTGCTGCTTCATCTTGTTCCTTCCAAGCATCATTTTGTGCAGTGGGTATATCTTCTTTTACAATCTTCCAAAGCTTTTGGTGCATCAGAAGATATCTCATTTGTGTAGACCATGTGTGAAATCCATCCCCGGTGAACTTCTCAACAGTTGGAGTGCGGATTGCCATTGCAAAGGTCTTACCAGTTTGATGATACTTTCAAATCTGGCAATGTCTAATTGCATACAGAAAATCTGAGTTGACAGGTGCGTAGAGCTTGAAAAGACGATCACTTTTCCTTTTTGGAGCGTGTGCAAATTCTTCCTGGATTGCAAGTTATGGCTTGATGAAGCTTTTGTGAAGAAGAGGGGCCTTTGATGATGTGGCACAGGGATTCACATGCTGAATTCCAAACTGTGCTTAACAAGAGGCTGTGCTTAGAAGGCACTGTGGTGACCTTTGAACCCAACTTGGTTAAACCCAAGGTTACATTAACTAACCATGGTCCAACTAACCATAAACTTTACCCAAGGTTAACTTAACCATAGTTAGTTTGATCTCAACCATGGTGAACCTTTACCATAGTTATTTTGACCACAGTTAATTGACCAGTGAGTTAACTCAACTCAACCAAGGTAACTTGTGATCTGCCACGTGTCAGAATTGTAGGAACCTTATGCAAGAAGAGAGCTTCTCTGCTACGTCGCACCGCGGTGGAGAAACAAGATCGTAGGAATGGCGTCGCCGTTGCGAAGAGGCTGGCTTGAGAAGGGCGTGCTTCTTCTTATCCAGGAGCAAGGAGCGTCGTGAGGCTTCTCGTCGATGGCGCGCTGGTCTGTTGGAGCGCTGCTATGCGTTACGAGCTTCAGAGCTCTAGTAACTAGGTGCTATGATGGCAGAGTCGGTGGAGTCACCTATGCAGGAGCGTGGGATTCGGGCGTATGCCTCACTGCAAGCAACGAATTCGCTGTTGATGTCGTAGCATTGCGCTGGGTCGCTGGGAGCTATGGAGGTCGTAGCTGCTCGTTAGTTGCCCGTGAGCATTCTAGTTGCTGCTGAGAGCTAGAGCCTCAAATGGCTTTTGAAACAGTCGTAGAGGTCCGTGATGATAAGGCCACTGGCATTGCATCGTGTGCAATAGTCGTCGAATGCTTGGCTTTGTTGATGGGCTATTTGTGCAAGCTCTGTGTTGGAAGACTGCGTTGGAGCTTGTGAAGGCTACTAAGGCATTGATGGCGGCCTGTAGATCTGTTGTATGCAAGGAGAAGTCATGTAGATTTGTGTAAACCTTACCACTCAAGCATGAGGTCCAATCAAGAGCTTCTCTCTCAATCTATATCTCTCTCTCTCAAAGAGCTCAACGGAAATATGGACGGAAATTTGTTTTCAATCTAAAACTAAAACTAACCTAAGAGAAAACATGTGCTTCTAAGGCAACCTACAACTAATCTAGGAGACTAGACCTAAGCTCTGATACCATGACAAAGTGAGGATCCTACTCTCCTAGTTACTAAGACTACATCCTAATACAACACTAATCTACGGAGGATGCAACCTAAGTGCAAGCATGATGAAGAGAGTGCTCATGACATGTATCTCAAGTCAATTAGGTTCCAAGATAGATTAACTTGGACTCATAAAGAGAATCTTGAGATAGTGCAAAGTGCTTGATTGATATTACTTCAAATGAACCTCCCTTTTATAGGTGAGGGTACTTACATCCATTTGCTTGCTCACATGTGGGATATCTCCTCCATGCCATGTGGCAGCTTGTCCTTTGCTCATACCTTTGCTCTACATGTGCTCATGGCACCACAACTCTCAACAGGGCTACTAGCTAGAAGATTTGATCTGATCTGAACTGATCTAATACAATGGACTGGGGAGGTTGCCTCTTTATAGCTATGTGGGCGGTAGTTGGATCAACGTAGTTAGTGGAACCGACCAGTCAACCTAGTCAGTGGAGCCGACTAGTCAACCTAGTCGGTGGAACTGACTAGTCATCCATGGAATATTTAGGGAATATTTCCTATACTGTCGCCTCGGGGGCTCTTGCCCCCGAACCCCCACTAGGGGGGCTGCTGGCCCCCAGGCCCCAGTAAGAGTAAGGGGCTCCCACACAATCACCTTTCTACTATCAACGATCTCATTGATAGACCTCATCTGACATGCAAGTTTGGATCCATCCAGTGTCCCGGGCTCACACATGGCTTCTCCTCATATGGAGGCCTTACAACTTGAGCACCTTGGACCACTAGTGGTTACCAGGAGGGTGGGGCATTGAGCATATCTAAGACCCCCCCTCAATGTCCACCCGTAGGTGAACTAACTTCTCGGCCCAGTGCGGAGTCTCTGAAGATGACCATGAAGTTGATCCTTCCCGAGTGACTTGGTGAAGATATCTGCTCCATTTTTCTCTATTGGACAGTAGACCAATTCCACTATCCCATCCAATCATGCACATATTGATACTGAATCTCTATATGTTTTGTGCATGCATGAAACACTGGATTTTTAGCAATGGCCATCCAACTTTGATTGTTGCACCTCAGCGCAGTTGCCTCATGCTCTTGCATTCCCATGTGCCATAAGATCCTCCTCAGCCACACTGCTTCACAAGCAGCAAAACATGCTGCCTTGTACTCAGCCTCGGTAGAAGGCAATGCCACTATTGGTTGTTTCTTACTGATCCAAGAGAAGATACCTAAACCTAAAGAGAAACAATATCCACAAACTAATCTCCTGGAATCAAAATCTCCAGCCCAATCTGAGTCACAATGACCAGCCAAGGAAGTGCCCGTACCATAGGTGATGCCATAATCAAGAGTGCCCTTCACATTCCTGAACACATGCATCCCTGCATTCCAATGATTCTCTCGGGGCTTATTGGAGAGCCTACTCAAAACGCCAATGGCAAAACTAATGTCTGGTATCATGTTGCATGGATAGATGAGACTACCGACCAGCTTCATGTACCTCCCGATGTCTACTAGTGGTGAGGCATCCTCCATAGACAGCCTCACATTTACCTTCATAAGTGTAGCTATCTCCTTGCACTTGGACATACCAAATGCTTTCAAGATCTCCCTTGCATATTTTTACTGAGAGATGAAGATCTTGCCTGGCTCTTGCCAGCAGACTTCAATCCCCAAATAGTAGTGCATCAAGCCTAAGTCTGTCATCTCAAACTCTGTGCTCAACGCCTTCTAGTCTGCTAGATCATGTCTTCATAGTCACCTATAATAAGGAGATCATCCACATATAGAACAATAATAGCAAATGTTCCACCTTTCCTGTACACATATAAGTTAGCATCTGAGGCACATCTTTTGAAGTTTAATTTAGGAAAGAATTTATCTATCCCTGTTGGCACCATGCTCTTGGGGCCTGTTTCAGCCCATACAAAGCCTTCTTCAGCTTACATACCTTGTTCTCAGAATGGGGGGCCTCAAACCCAGGTGGCTGAGCCACGTACACCTCCTCCTTGAGGTCACCATTCAACAATGCTGATTTAACATCCATTTGATAAACTGGCCACTTTTTATGAGTAGCCACCGATAGTACTATGTGAATAGTGGTCATTTTAGTAGTTAGAGCGAAAGATTCATGAAATTCAAACCCTTCAACTTGTGAAAATCCTTGTGCAATCAATATGGCTTTGTACTTTTCCAAAGTCCGTCAACCTTGTACTTTATCTTCCAAACCCACTTGGTGCCAATAACCTTTCTGTTAGGTGGTCGATCTGTTGAGAATGTCATCGACTTGTTAGCTATAGATGCGGTTGGTACACTACCCATAAATAATAGCTAGATGACAGCTATCTTTATGTACTCTAGTTAGTGTCTCAATTAGTATGCCACCTTAGTTAGCTGAGTTTGGTTTGAGACCCACATATAGGGTTCACCTATTCTTTTGTACTTAGAGTTCTTTTGGCTTTCACAACTAAGAAGAGGAAAATTGTTTTCAGCCTCCACCTTTGTGTATATTCCCCCATTGTGTATGTGAGAAAGCTACTGCAGGATGGAAAAAAGAAATACCTGTCTGATGTATTTCATGTCCTGAATATCACCAGGAACCTGGTTTTTGTTGGTCAAATGGTTGAGCAGGGCTTGCAGGTTTGATTTAATCCTCATGGATGCTTTGTTGAGGATATGAAAAATAAAGGTCGCTTGATAGCAAAAGGGACAAGGGCAAGATGTTTACATTGGATGCGGACATGCTTGAATTAAGTGCAGCAATGTTTGCACATGGGACCGGTGTAGTTGCAGATATTGATATCTGGCATAAACATGTTGGTCATGTTAATGTACATCGACTTAAATTAATGCAGGATTGCCTAAGTTTAAGGTTGCAAAAATGCAAAAGGTATGTGAAGCCTATCAATTTGGAAAACAGCAAGGAAACCTTTCCTAGACATGTTCAAGAGAGTAAGAGTGAGAGTGCTCTCAATGGAAGCAAGAACAGAAGAGGGAGAGAGAGAAACAGAGAGCCACACAAGTTTTTGGTGGGTGCAGATCACCCTAATCTTATTTTTCATTCATTTATATATGTGTTTGAGTATTGTACATAACCGGGGTAAAGGCACAGTGACCTTTAACCCCCACAACCTCCCACTTAAAGGACAATGTGCCTTTAAGGGAGAACAACTAGGGAGAATACTATCCAATGCCCATCAATACATGACAATACTCAAACCGCTGACTAGGTAGACTCTTCGTCAGCATATCTGCAGGGTTATCATCTGTATAAACCTTGACAAGCTCTATGCGCTTGTCCTCAAGTACCTCCCTGATGAAATGGTACTTGACCTCAATTTGTTTGGTCTTTGCATGAAAGATCAGATTCAGTGCTAGCTGAGCACTCATGGAATCACTAGGCAATGTTGGTACACCTGTATGAATCCCCAAATCTCCCACTAGCCGATCTAGCCATATAGCCTCCTTGCAACCCTATGTGGCTATAGCATACTCAGCCTCTATGGTAGACAAAGCAATGCACTTCTGTGCGCGAGACATCCACAACACTGCACCACTTGCAAAGGTGAACACATAACCAGAAGTGGCTATCCTACTATCCACATGTCCTGCATAGTCTGAATCTGTGTACCCAAGTACATGCATGTCTCCTCTACCAAAGCAGATGCACATCTCCTTGGTACCCTTCATGTAACTCAAGATGCACTTAACTGCCTCTATGCTACTTTCCTAGATTAGCCATATACCGGCTAACAACTCCCACTGCAAATGCAATGTCTGGCCTAGTAGCTACCACAACATACATAAGACTCCCAACCGCTAATGCATAAGGAACCTTGGCCATCATGGCCCTCTCCTCATCTGATTTGGGACTATCTATATGACTCAGTTTCACATATGGAGGCAATGGAGTACTCACTGCCTTGCCCCCGTCCATATTGAAATGCTGCAATACTTTTGTAACATACTCCTTCTGTGAAAGCCAAAGGAGTTTCCTACTCCAATCACGGGTGATGCGCATACCAATAATATGACCTGCAAGTCCCAAATCCTTCATATGAAAGGCCTCATACAACTTGGCCTTTAATGCATCTAGCTCATAAGTATTCTTGCTAACCAATAGCATATCATCCACATTTAGTGCCAGGATTATTAGGCTATTATCCTTAACCCTTTAAGTGTAGAGGCAGTGATCAATTTCACTCCTTCTAAAACCCTTGGACCGAATGAAAGCATCAAACTTATTATACCATTCTCTAGGTACTTGCTTAAGACCATACAGACTCTTCTTCAGCTTGCAAACTAAATGCTCTTTGCCCTTTTCTTCAAAGCCTTCCGGCTATACCATGTAAATTTTCTCATGCAGATCACCATATGCAAGAAAGTTGTCTTGACATCCATCTGCATAAGCTCCATATCCTCTGTTGCCACTAGTCCAAGCATGCATCTAAGTGTGGTCATCTTCACAACCCGACGATCCCACATAAAGACCGCTACTGAAAATAGAACCTGAGATGCCTCAAAACATGGGTGCCATTGCATAATCAGACTCAGCAAGAAAATCTGCAAATATCTCTCTTCTGCTAGAACTCCAAAATCCCAACCGATGAGTGAGAAATGAGTTAACACTTATCCACTGCCATGTGGCATAAATCTAAATTTTCAAAACCTTAGAATGAAAAATGCATAATAGAGAGACGAAATCAAATACACAGAGATCTATAACTCTGAAAATACTCCACTGAATCACGCATGAACTGACAGTTAGGGGGTTTTTGGGCGTCCGAAACGCAATGGGATAGACGGTTTTGGAAACCGTGGTCTCAATCACTGGGTCCAACACACAGATTGAAAAACGTTATTGGAAACAGAGCTGTTTGTAAACTCCACCGGAGTGCGAATGATGAGTAACATAGAAGTTTTAGGACCTCCTAAGTCCACCGAAACTGACAGATCTGCAAATGGTTGCTCCAAACTTGAGTTCCAACACCCGGGCAGAAAAACGTAGGAACTAACACACTGACTCAGAAATCCAATGAAATGATCCCAGATTCAAGAATGAAGGTGTTTCCAAGCTCGTGAAGTGAAGTGGATACCAAAAGCAAGCAATAGTTGCCTCTACAAGTCAATACGGAGTCTCTGTCGTAACGGAACAGGGAAAAGCTCAAAAAACGACTTTTTCTTTGAAAACACTTAACAAGCTCTCAAAACCACTTCGCAAAACCAAAGTGACTTTTCCAAAGGTTCCTCCAAGGTCTCTGGACACTCAGATGCAAGTAAAGTCACCCACAAAGCTTCCCATAGAGCTTCTCCTTCCTCCCACAGAGCTACTGAGCTTCCAAGCATTCACGCACGCTCAGCTAGATCACCCGAGCTCTGATACCAGTTGAGAGTTCTCTCAACGGAAGCAAGAACGGAAGAGGGAGAGTGAGAAACAGAGAGCCACACAAGTTTTGGTGGGTGCAGAACACCCTAATCTTCTTTTTCATTCATTTATATATGTGTTTGAGTATTGTACATAACTGGGGTAAAGGCATAGTGACCTTTAACCCCCACACACATACGTCTAAATGCACCAAATCAATCTTTTCAAACTCTTTCTTTCCCCTTATTTTATGGGCTGATTTAGTCTTCTTCCCATAGAGACAGTGCTCACAAAATTCAAAATCAAAGAAACTCAAATGGGGTACATAACCCAAACGGCATAAGACTTTCATCCCATTTTGGCTCATATGGCCCAACAGGCAATGCCATAAAGAAGTGCTTGGCTGCTCAGTTATTGCAACAACATGATCAAATACACCTGATACATGTAAGGAATACAAAGTCCCACACTTGGCACCCTTGGCCAAAAGCATAGAGCCCTTTAGAATTTTCCAACTCCCAAAACCAAAAATGGTTTGAAAACCAGCATCATCTAGCTGACCCATTGAAATGAGACTCTTGGTCAGCTTAGGCACATGTCTCACATTTTTCAAAATAAATGCAGACCTATTTGCAAAAGAAAACTTTATGTCACCTACCTCCACTATGTCACATGCATAGTCATTTTCAAGATGCACACAACCTGTCTTTCCACTGTCATAAGTGGAGAACCATTCCCTATGGGGAGTAACATGGAATGAAGCACCAAAATCCAAAATCCAATCCTGGGAATATGCATCATCTGAAGTGGTAAGCAACTCTACAGATAAACTAGACATGAAGAGAATGTCATTGTCACTATCATGTGTGACTGCATTGATCTCCTCGATCTTCACTTTTCCTTTGTCCTCCCTTTGACTCTCTTCCTTCTGATTTGCACCCCATTTTGCATTCTTTTTCTTATCCTTTTTCTCTCTTTTCAGCTTGTAGCAATCCTTTTTCATATGGCCCTTCTTGCCACAGTGGTAACACTCAATGTTAAGTGCCCTGGATTTGCTACGAGACTTTCCTCTTTCTTGGGACTTCCCCTTGAACTGTGATTTGCCCCTTTGCACATTTAAGGCTGCATCCTACTTGTTGCCAGCCATACACTTCCGTCTAATCTCCTGGGCCAACAAGCTACCCACAACATCATCAAACTTCAGTACTCCACCAGGTGCAGAGTTACTGACCATTGTACGGAAGGTATCCCATGAGGATGGCAATGAACATAAGAGAAATATTGCCTTAGGATCCGTATGAAAACTAATCTTCTGAGCCTGAGGCTCTGGCTGAAGATAATATTGAATTCATTCAAGTGAGAAGCAATGCAGACCCCTTCCTTCATCTGTAGCTCAAACAACCTCTTCATGAGGTAAACTTTATTAGAGGCAGTTTGCTTCTCATACGTGGCACACAGTTTCTTCCACAAATATTCCGTAGTTTGCTCATTTACTACTATGAGAAATAAACCGACTCGGCAAGATGAAGTCTAATAGTAGACTTTGCTAATGCATCCAAGTCATTCCAATCATTCTGAGACATATCTGCAGGCTTAGCTTAAATACCTGCCAAGGGTGTAATCTGCGTCTTTTGAATAAGCACATTCCTTATCTATTCTTTCCACAAAGAAAAGTTTGTCCCATCAAACTTTTTAACGCTAGAAAACTCCTTTTCAGATATGGAAGAGGATGCCATGATGCAAATGAAGCAAAATCCCAAATGCTAGTGCCTGCAAGAGAGAATCACACCAAATACTAGGTGCACCCAATATGTATGCTTTAATGAAGAATAGTGTCACCAAAACTCAAGGCTCAAAGAATCAAAAAATACATCTGACTTATGTGCATATACTATACATCCATATGAGCAAATCTAGCCCAAAAGAAAATGCCAACTGCAATGGCAATCGAAAATGCCAATAAGTGCCAAATGGCTCAAGCATAAACACCATCCATGGGCATATGCATTACCAATATCTCATCCAAGAGAGCATAACACTATTAGTGCATCACCTGCAATGTGTCAAAGCTGTCCCTCAGCATAAAATAGCATCCATGTGCAAAGCGTCCATAAAAAATAGCATCCCACAAGCCAATCTCGGCCTATCATTGCATCCAATAAGGATCGCAATGCATCTAAATGGCCTATAAATTGTCCACTGCAACCCAATGCACACCACGAATGAGCGCACATGGCTCGAACTACAACGAGAGTGATCTACATAAGGTATGCTCAAGGAATCATGGTCCCACACAATGACTGGTCCCACGCAATGACCGCTACTGAAAATAGAACTTGAGATGCCTCAAAATATGGGTGCCATTGCATAATTGGACTCAGCAAGACAACTTGCAAATATCTCTCTTCTGCTGGAACTCCAAAATCCCAACTGATGAGTGAGAGATGGGAGTCAACACTTATCCACTGCCATGTGGCATAAATCTAAGGTTTCAAAAACTTAGAATGAAAAATGCATAACAGAAAGACAAAATCCAATACACAGAGATCTATAACTTTCAAAATACTCCACCAAATCCTGCAAGAACTAATAGGCAGGGGTTCTTAGGCATCCGGAATGCAATGGGACAGACGGTTTTGGAAACCGTGGTCCCAATCACTAGGTCCAACACACAGACTGAAAAACGTTTTTGGAAATAGAATTGTTTGTGAACTCCACCAGAGTGCGAATCATGAGCAACATAGAAGTTTTAGGACGTCTTGAGTCCACCGGATTTGACAAATCTGCAAATGGTTGCTCCAAACTTGAGTTCAAACACCTAGGCAGAAAAACGTAGAAACTGACACAGTGAGTGAGAAATCCAATGAAATGATCCCAAATTCAAGAATGAAGGTGTTTACAAGCTCCTGAAGTGAAATCAACACCAAAAGCAAGCAATATTTGCCTCTCCAAGTCAATACGGAGTCTCTAGAAGATTAAAAAAAGACTTTTTCTTTGAAAAACTTAACAGCCTCTCAAAACCACTTCGCAAAACCAAAGGTTCCTTCAAGGTCTCTATGCACTCGGATGCAAGTAAAGTCACACACAAAGCTTCCCACAAAGCTTCTCCTTCCTCCAACAGAGCTGCTGAGCTTCCAAGCATTCACGCACGCTCAGCTCTAGATCACTTGGGCTCTAATACCAGTTGAGAGTGCTCTCAATGGAAGCAAGAATGGAAGAGGGAGAGAGAGAAACAAAGAGCCACACAAGTTTTTGGTGGGTGCAGAACACCCTAATCTTATTTTTCATTTATTTATATATGTGTTTGAGTATTGTACATAACCGGGGTAAAGGCAAAGTGATCTTTAACCCCCACAAAGAGGCCATTGGAATTAATCCACTCTGATGTGTGGACTACTAAAGCTACATCTATTGGAGGCTATCATTATTTTGTCACTTTTATGGATGACTATAGCAGAAAAGTTTGGGTGTACTTTATGAAAAAGAAAAGTGAAGTGTTTGGGCATTTCAAAGCTTTTAAAGCTATGGTTGAAAAAGAAACAGGCCTGTAAATAAAATGCCTTAGGTCAGATGGAGGGGGAGAGTACCTCTCAAATGAGTTTGCAAGTTTCTTGCAGGAGCATGGCATAAAGTAGCAATATTCATGCAGTCATACCCCACAGCAAAATGGACTTGCAGAAAGGAAAAACAGGCATATTGGAGAGGTATCTCGTGCCATTCTCAACGAAAAAGACCTGCTATAGTAGTCTACATAATGAACAGGACTCCCACTATAACAATACATGGCATGATGCCAGAGGAGAGGTATACTAGTAGGAAACCAGATATTTCTCATTTGAAAGTTTTTGGTTGCATTGCCTATGTTCATGTGCCAGATGAGTTGAGATCCAAGTTGGACCCAAAAGCTGAGAAGTGCATCTTTATTGGTTATTCTCTGCAACAGAAAGGGTATAGATGCTATAACCCTTCTAATCATAAGTTTACAGTGAGCAGAGATGTTGTTTTTTATGAGATGAGCAGCTGGTATAAACCAGTAAATGTGATTGATGATGTAGATGCACAAAATGGTAATGTTGTACAAAATTCACAGCAAAAATCACAAAATATTAGTGGACCTATAGTGTCCTCTAGCAGTGGTTCACATACTTTGCCATGGACAAGCAGATTGAGATCAGGAGGATCTCCTCAAAGCAATGCAGATAGTGGTATCCAAGTATCACAAAAAGCAAAAGAGAAAGTAGATCAGCCCATGGTTGATGTGAATGCAGGTCACTCTTATGTGGATGGTGAATCCAGTGGCTCAGAACAAAGCCTTGATGATGAGTTGGGTATTCCTTCTATTGTTACACCTGGAGTAAGGAAGACAAGGGATGTTTTGAGAGCACTTGGTAGTGAGCCTATTTTGCACAGGTCTAACAGAGCTAGGTATCATGTGGATAGGCTGAAATATGATGGATTTATAGCCATTCACTATGCCTATATGGTCAAAGTGATACATGAACCAGAACCCACTTCTTTTGAGCAAGCCATGGGAAAAGAAAAATGGGAGAAAGCCATGGATGAAGAAATGGATGCCTTGGAAGCAAATGCTACATGGGAATGGGTGCCTTTGCCTAAAGACAAGAATGCAATTGGCCGCAAGTGGGTTTATAAGGTGAACCACAATGCAGATGGTTCTGTGAATAGATACAAGGCAATATTAGTCGTCAAGGGGTATGCACAATCATATGGCATTGATTATGAAGAAACATTCAGTCCGGTTGCAAGGATGGCAACCGTAAGAGCAGTCATTGCTATGGCTGCATCAAAGGGATGGTCTTTACATTAGATGTATGTAAAGAATGCCTTCTTACATGGTGATTTGCAAGAAGAGGTCTATATGGAGCAGCTACCAGGTTATGTTCATGCTGTTCATCTTGAGTTTGTTTGTAGGTTGAAGAAAGCCTTGTATAGCTTGAAGCAAGCACCCGGAGCATGGTCTGACAAGATAGGATAGTATATGTGGGGTTAAAGGTCACTGTGCCTTAACCCCAGTTATGTACAATACTCAAACACATATATAAATGAATGAAAAAGAAGATTAGGGTGGTTCTGCACCCACCAAAACTTGTGTGGCTCTCTGTCTCTCTCTCTCGCTCTCTCTCGTTCCATTCTTGCTTCCGTTGAGAGCACTCTCAACTGGTATCAGAGCCCGAGTGATCTAACTGAGCGTGCATGAATGCTGGAAGCTCAGCAGCTCTGTGGGAGGAAGGAGAAGCTCTGTGGGAAGCTTTGTGGGTGACTTTACTTGCATCCGAGTGTGCAGAGACCTTGGAGGAACCTTTGGAAAAGTCACTTTGGCTTTACGAAGTGGTTTTGAGAGCCTGTTAAGAGCTTTCAAAGAAAAAGTCGTTTTTTGAGCTTTTCCCTGTTCCGTTCGATGACAGAGACTCCGTATTGACTTGTAGAGGCAACTATTGCTTGCTTTTGGTGTCCACATTACTTCAGGAGCCTGGAAACACCTTTATTCTTGAATCCGGGATCATTTCATTGGATTTCTGACTCACTGTGTCAGTTCCTGCGTTTTTGCCCGGGTGTTGAAACTCAAGTTTGGAGCAACCATTTGCAAATCTGTCAGTTCCGGTGGACTCAGGAGGTCCTAAAACTTCTATGTTGCTCATCATTCGCACTCCGGTAGAGTTTACAGATAGCTCTGTTTCCAAAAACGTTTTTCAGTCCGTGTGTTGGACCCAGTGATTGAGACCACGGTTTCCAAAACCGTCTGTCCCATTGCGTTCCGGACGCCCAAAAACCCCTACCTGTCAGTTCTTGCGCGATTCGGTGGAGGATTTTCAGAGTTATAAATCTCTGTGTATTCGATTTCGTCTCTCTGTTATGCATTTTTCATACTAAGGTTTTGAAACCTTAGATTTATGCCACATGGCAGTGGATAAGTGTTGACTCCCATTTCTCACTCATCGGTTGGGATTTTGGAGTTCTGGCAGAAGAGAGATATTTGCAGATTTTCTTGCTGAGTCCGATTATGCAATGGCGCCCATGTTTTGAAGCATCTCAGGTTCTATTTTCAGTAGCGCTCATTACCGTGGGACTATGATTTCTTGAGCATACCTTATACAGATCACTCTGGTTGCAGTTTGAGCAGTGTGTGCGCTCATTCGTGGTATGCATTGGGTTGCAATGGATGATTTATAGGCCATTTGGATGCATTGCGGTCCTTGTTGGATGTGCTGATAGGCCCAAATTGCCTTGTGGGATGCTATTTTTTATGGACGCTTTGCACATGGATGCTATTTTATGCTGAGGGACAGCTTTGACACATTGTTGGTGATGCACTGATAGTGCTATGCTCTCTTGGATGAGATATAATTGATGCATATGCCAGTGGACAGTGTTTATGCTTGAGTCATTTGGCACTTATTGGCATTTTCTTTTGGGCCAGATTTGCTCATATGGATGCATAGTATATGCACATGAGTCAGATGCTTTGAGTTTTGAGTTTTGAGTTTTGGTGATACTTCAGTCTATTGTGGCATACACATTTGGGTGCACTTGGTATTTGGTGTGATTCTCTCTTGCAGGCACTAGCATTTGGGATTTTGCTTTATTTGCATCATGGCATCCTCTTCCATGCCTGAAAAGGAGTTTTTCAGCATTAAAAAGTTTGATGGGACAAACTTTTCTTTGTGGAAAGAACAGATAAGGGATGTGCTTATTGAAAAGAAGCAGATTAAACCCTTGGCAGGGATTGAAGCTAAGCCTGCAAATATGTCTGAGGATGATTGGAATGAGTTGGATGCATTAGCAAAGTCTACTATTAGACTTCATCTTGCAGAGTCAGTTTATTTCACAGTAGTAAATGAGCAGACTACGGAAGATTTGTGGAAGAAACTGTGTGCCACTTATGAGAAGGAAACTGCCTCTAATAAAGTTTACCTCATGAAGAGGTTGTTTGAGCTGCAGATGAAGGAAGGGGTCTCCATTGCTTCTCACCTGAATGAATTCAATATTATTTTCAGCCAGCTTCAGGCTCAGAAAATGAATTTTGATGTGGAGACTAAGGCAATATTTCTCTTATGTTCATTGCCATCCTCATGGGATACCTTCCGTACAGCTGTCAGTAACTCTGCACCTGGTGGAGTACTGAAATTTGATGATGTTGTGGGTAGCTTGTTGGCCGAGGAGATTAGACGGAAGTCTATGGATGGCAATAAGCAGGATGCAGCCTTAAATGTGCAAAGGGGCAGATCACAGTTCAGGGGGAAGTCCCAAGATAGAGGGAAGTCTTGTAGCAAATCTAGGGCACGGAACATTGAGTGTTACCATTGTGGCAAGAAGGGCCATATGAAAAAGGATTGCTACAAGCTGAAAAGAGAGCAAAAGGATAAGAAAAAGAATGCAAATTGGGGTGCAAATCAAAAGGAAGAGAGTCCAAGGGAGGACAAAGGAAAAGTGAAGATCGAGGAGATCAATGCAGTCACACATGATAGTGACAATGACGTTCTCTTCATGTCTAGTTTATCTGCAGAGTTGCTTACCACTTCAGATGATGCATATTCCCAAGATTGGATTTTGGATTCTGGTGCTTCATTCCATGTTACTCCCCATAGGGAATGGTTCTCCACTTATGATAGTGGAAAGACAGGTTGTGTGCATCTTGGAAATGACTATGCATGTGACATAGTGGGAGCAGGTGACATAAAGTTTTCTTTTGCAAATGGGTCTGCATTTGTTTTGAAACATGTGAGACATGTGCCTAAGCTGACCAAGAGTCTTATTTCAGTGGGTCAGTTAGATGATGCTGGTTTTCACACCACTTTTGGCTTTCAAAGTTGGAAAATTCAAAAGGGCTCTATGCTTTTGGCCAGGGGTGCCAAGTGTGGGACTTTGTATCCCTTACATGTATCAGGGGTATTTGATCATGTTGTTACAATAACCGAGCAGCCAAACACTTCTTTGTGGCATTGCAAGTTGGGGCACATGAGCCAGAATGGAATGAAACTCTTATGCCGTTTGGGTTATGTACCGCATTTGAGTTTCTCTGATTTTGAATTTTGTGAGCACTGTCTCTATGGAAAGCAGACTAAATCAGCCCATAAAAGAAAGGGAAAGAAAGAGTTTGAAAAGCTTGATTTGGTACATTCAGACGTGTGTGGTCCCATGCCTACACGGTCATTAGGCGGGGCTGAATACTATGTGACATTCATTGATGATGCAACTAGGAAAGTGTGGGCTTATGCTATAGCTCGAAAGAGTGATGTGTTCCAGGTATTTCAAAAATGGCTGGCCTTGGTTGAGAATCAGTCAGGTAGAACGCTTAAATGCCTACGGACTGATAATGGTGGAGAGTATCTCTCTCATGACTTTTAGCATTTCTGTGATACACGTGGGATTAAGAGGGAGCTCACATCCCCTCGTACTCCAGAGCAAAATCCAGTTGCAGAAAAGATGAACGTACCATTCAAGAAAGGTTGCAATGCATGCTTTCCAATGCAAGTCTTTCTGGTGGTTTTTGGGCTGAGGCAATGAAGACTGCAGTGCATGTGATCAATAGATCACCTAGTAAGAGTTTGGATGGTGGTATTCCTGAAGAGGCATGGAGTGGCAAGAAGCCCTCTTACTCTCATTTGCGTATATTTGGGTGTGAGGCATATGCACATGTGCCAAAAGAGCTTCGAAAGAAGCTAGATCCTAAGTCTAGGAAATGCATCTTTCTGGGTTATGGTGAAAGTGGAGAGATGGGCTATCGTCTCTGGGATCCAGAAGCAAAGAAGATCATACGCAGCCATGATGTGGTCTTCAATGAGAAGAAGATGCATAAGGCACCCATGAGGGATGTGGAAATGAGGAGAATCACTTTCTAGGATGTGAATCCACCTGCATATGTTGATAGACAGCAAGCTGTCCATGCACCAAATGTGCAAGAAATGGTGCCACCAAGTACTCCCACAGGTATACAATCAAGGGTAGATGATGGATCATCTATTAGTGGAAATGATGAGCCAAATGTGGCTGATATGCAAGTGGGACAGCAAGCTGAAATGCCCTTGAGAAGATCATCTAGAGTGTCTAGACCGCCTGATAGGTTTGTTCCAGGGGTAGACTATGTGATGCTTACTGATTGCGGGGAGCCTTCTTGCTACAAAGAGGCTATGATGCGTGAGGATAAACGCAAGTGGGAGTATGCTATGCAATCAGAGATGAGTTCACTTATGAAGAATAAGACTTGGGACTTGGTTTCTTTGCTACATAGAAAGAAAGCATTGCCATGTAAATGGGTCTACAAAATGAAGGTCACAGGTGATGATGTGCCTAGGTACAAGGCCCGTTTGGTTGCTAAAGGGTTCAAGGAAGAGAAGGGTGTGGACTTTGATGAGATATTCTCTCCGGTTGTGAAGATGACCACACTTAGATGCATGCTTGGACTAGTGGCATCAGAGGATATGGAGCTTATGTAGATGGATGTCAAGACAGCTTTCTTGCATGGGGATTTGCATGAGGAAATTTACATGGTGCAGCCGGAAGGCTTTGAAGAAAAGGTCAAAGAGCATTTAGTTTGCAAGCTAAAGAAGAGTCTCTATGGTCTTAAGCAAGCGCCTAGAGAATGGTATCAGAAGTTTGATGCTTTCATTCGGTCCCAGGGTTTTAGAAGGAGTGAAATTGATCACTGCCTCTACACTAAAAGGGCTAAGGATAGTAGCCTGATAATCCTGGCACTATATGTGGATGATATGCTATTGGCTAGCAAGAATACTTATGAGCTAGATGCATTAAAGGCCAAGTTGCATGAGGCCTTTGATATGAAGGATTTGGGATTTGCAGGTCATATTCTTGGTATGCGCATCACGCGTGATCGGAGTAGGAAACTCCTTTGGCTTTCACAAAAAGAGTATGTTACAAAAGTATTGCAGCGTTTCAATATGGAGGGGGGGAAGGCAGTGAGTACTCCATTGCCTCCATATGTGAAACCGAGTCATACAGATAGTCCCAAATCAGATGAGGAGAGGGCCATGATGGCCAAGGTTCCTTATGCATCAGCGGTTGGGAGTCTTATGTATGCTATGATAGCTACTAGACCAGACATTGCATTTGCAGTGGGAGTTGTTAGCCGGTATATGGCTAATCCAGGAAAGAGGCATTGGGAGGCAGTTAAGTGCATCATGAGGTACATGAAGGGTACCAAGGAGATGTGCATTTGCTTTGGTAAAGGAGACATGCGTGTACTTGGGTACACAGATTCAGACTATGCAGGGCATGTGGATAGTAGGAGATCCACTTCTGGTTATGTGTTCACCTTTGCAGGTGGTGCAGTGTCGTGGATGTCTCGCACACAGAAGTGCGTTGCTTTGTCTACCACAGAGGCTGAGTATGTTGCAGCCACAGAGGGTTGCAAGGAGGCTATATGGCTTGATCGGCTAGTGGGAGATTTGTGGATTCATACAGGTGTACCGACATTGCATAGTGATTCCATGAGTGCTATTCAGCTAGCACGGAATCCGGTCTTTCATGCAAAGACCAAACACATTGAGGTCAGGTACCATTTCATCAGGGAGGTACTTGAGGACAAGCGCATAGAGCTTGTCAAGGTTCATACAGATGATAACCCTGCAGATATGCTGACGAAGAGTCTACCTAGTCAGCGGTTTGAGTATTGTCGTGTATTGATGGGCATTGGATAGTATGCTCACTGGTTGTTCTCCCTTAAAGGCACATTGTCCTTTAAGTGGGAGGTTGTGGGATCAAAGGTCACTGTGCCTTAACCCCAGTTATGTACAATACTCAAACACATATATAAATGAATGAAAAAGAAGATTAGGGTGGTTCTGCACCCACCAAAACTTGTGTGGCTCTCTGTCTCTCTCTCTCGCTCTCTCTCCTTCTTCCATTCTTGCTTCCGTTGAGAGCACTCTCAGTATCTTGTCACTATTGGCTTTCAGATTTTGAAGGCAAATTTCTCACTTTATGTGAGAAAAATAGAGAAAGGCATTATGCTGCTTGTCATTTATGTTGATGATTTGATCACCACAGGTGATAGTGATAAAGATATCCTTCATGTGAAAATGCTATTGAAGCAGAAGTTTGAGATGAAGGATTTGGGAGAGCTGCGTTACTTCTTGGGCATTGAGGTGATTAGATCCACAAGTGGGATATGGCTCTTGCAGAGGCAGTATGGATTGGACATGCTGTCCAAATATGGGATGACAGGCTATAAGCCTATTTCACTTCCTTTGGAGCAGAATGTGAAGTTGAGCATAGATGCAGGTGAGCTTCTAGAAGACCCTACTATGTACAGACGCATAATAGGAAGTTTGATTTATATGACTATTACCAGGCCAGATTTGAGCTATGCTGTTGGGATGGTAAGTCAGTTTATGCAGGCTCCAAGGAAACCGCATTTGAATGCGGCTAGACGCATACTGAGGTATGTGAAGTCCACATTGCAGTATGGACTATTTTATGAGACTAGGGTTCGGATACAGTTGCATGGATACACTGATGCTGATTGCGCTGGTAGTATTTTTGATAGACGATCTAGAAGTGGATATATGTTCTCTTTTGGGAGTGTTGCATTTGGAGCAGCAAGAAACAGCCTACAGTTGCCTTGTTGAGCACAGAGGCTGAGTACAGGGGTGCAGCAATGGCTACATGTGAGGTAGCTTGGTTGCATAAGCTACTTTATGATATGCATCAGTCTACAGATGGGCCAGTTGTCATTTATCGTGACAACATGAGCAGTATACACTTGGCAAATAACCCAGTCTATCATGTTAGAACAAAGCACATTGAGGTGCATTATCACTATGTGTGGGAGAAGGTTCTAGTAGGTTTTCTTGATCTAGTTTATGTCAGCACAGAGGATCAGGTAGCTGACATATTCACGAAGGCATTGGGTGTTGAGAAGTTGTGCAAGTTCAGAGACCTGCTTGGTGTGCAGGAATTGGGATTGAGCTCAAGGGGGAGTATTGAGATATCGACCTCGACTCAAGATATGCCAGGGTGACCATTGTGCATTTATGTCATCAACTTGTTAGCTGCAAATGCGGTTGGTACACCGCCAATGAATAATATCTGGATGACAGCTATCTTTATGTACTCTAGTTAGTGGCTCAGTCAGTATGCCACCTTAGTTAGCTGAGTTTGGTTTGAGATCCACATATAGGGTTCACCTATTCTTTTGTACTTAGAGTTCTTTTGGCTTTCACAACTAAGAAGAGGAAAACTATTTTCAACCTCCACCTTTGCGTATATTCCCCCATTGTGTATGTGAGAAAGTTGCAAGTGAGACTCCTTCCTTCTCTCCCACTCTTCACACAATCTACCAGCTCCCAAGTTTCATTCTTCATGATGCTGTCATATTCTACTCGCATAGCATTTTTCCAATCTTGGTCTGCAAGTGCTTCCTCCAAACTCGCCGGGCTCCTTTACTTCTGCAATAATCTCAGCCATTAAGGCCATATTGACTATGTGAGCAGAAGCCCTCCTTTTCTCCTCAATTCTCTAAGACTGCCTTGGTCCATCTGCATGCTGCTTAACAGACATAGGCATCTGGTTATCATGGTCATAAAGCTGCCATACCCATCGCAACAATGGCTTTTCCGGTGGTGTAACAATAGGTTGGTGACTTATACCTTCATCATCTGATATTTCCTCCTCCTTTATAGCTCCTGGGACAAAACAGGTCCATAGTGAATTACCTCTTCACTTGATGATAAAGTGGAAGAGCTCTTCTCTACCTCCATTGCATGTGGGTGCTCCCTGAACACCACATCACGGCTTGCTATGATCTTCTTTGCCTCTCGATCATACAACTTATAGGCTTTCTTCTCAGCACAATAGCCTAAGAAGATACATTTGTGCTTTTGGGTTGTAGCTTGTTTCTCTCTTTGTCTAGTACATGCGCATAGCACTCACACCCAAACGTTCTGAAGTGGGAGACAGATGGCTTCTTACCGCTCTAAGCCTCATGTGGTGTTTTACCTTTGAGTGCCTTTGTATAGCTACAATTAAGGATGTAAACTGCAGTATTGAATAGCCTCAATCCAAAAGTGGTTTGGCAGTCCAGCACCTTTGAACATACACCTCCCACGGTGGTCCACATTCGATGTTCAATAACCAAATTTTGTTGAGGCGTATGTGGTGTCGCCGTTTGTTGCTTGATCCCTTTGCTCTTGGAAAAATCTCCAAACTCTATAGAAACAAACTCACCACCACCATCCAATCTGATTTTCTTCACTTTCTCCCTGTTTCATTCTTTCAATTTACCAAAAGCTTGAGCCTTTTTGCGAAGAAATTACACCCATATCTTCCTACTATAGTCATCGACAATCAATAAAAAATAGGAAGATCCCCCCAAGGCTTGTGTAGGCATCTTACCGCACAAGTCAACATGCACCAACTCTAGAGGAACGTTTGCTCTATTCTTGCTTTCTTGTGGGAATGCCTTTCTCTGTTGCTTGCCCATCATGCAAGCTTCACACGATTCTTTGATTTCTGCTACTGCAGGTAAGTGAGCAACCATACCTTGCTTCTGCATATCCTTTAGCATTGCAAATCCGATGTGGCCGAATCTTTTGTGCCAAAGTCTTCTTGTTCCCACTCCAGCGGTGGTTGTAAGAGCACTTAGCTCATACAAGTTGTTTCTCCTTACTCCTGTGCCAACAAGATTTCCAGCACTATCCAAAATTTTTACTCCTGTCTTGTTGAACCTCACCTCATGGTCAAGGTCAGTTATGGAAGCAATTGATAGAAAATTTCTCTTGATTTGTGGAACATACAGCACATTAGATAGTTTCTTAACATCTCCATTTACAGAAACAAATGAAACCGTACCTATACTCTCAATAGGGCATTTTGCGTTATTTCCAACCGTCACGGTGATGGGTTCTTGTAGAGGCTGCATGGAACAATATAGACCCTTCTTGCAGGTCATGTGATGGGAGGCACCACTATCTAACACCCATGAATCAGTGGTTGATGCTTCTTGAAGTGAGGAACACTCTTCCTCAATGGCCAAAAATAGATCCAACTATGCTTCCAATGTGTTAGCTATCTCTTTCCCCTAATTTGTCTTCTTTAGGGTACCATTCTTTTCATCTACTTTCTTGGCCCGGCAATCTGCAATCACATGGCTCTTCTTCTTGCAGCAGTAGAAGCATTCTCCTTGAAACTTCTTCTTGCTGCCCTTCTTCTTTTTGTCACCACTAGTAGAGGACTCACCTTTGGTTGAGGAAGCACCTTTGCCTTTCGTAGTGGCAGAGAACGCAGCATCCCCATTGCCGCCTCCATCTCGAGCTTCAAGCCTCAATTCCTCCTCCATAAGTAAAGCACAGAACTCCTCAAATGACAATGGTTGGGGTCTTACCTGAGTGTTAAGTGTTGTTACCAGTCCATCAAACCTTGGTGGACATATCCGAAGACACCGCTGAGCTAGTTCTTTGCTAGTCTTTTGTATCCCAGCACCAGCCATCTGGTCATGTAGATTTTTGATTCGGGTTATGAATGCCTTCGCTGTCTCTCCTTCATTAAACTTCTCAACTGTGAGCTGATTCTCCAGGTTCTGGACCCTTGTCTGATTCCGCGTCACATACTGACTCTTCAATATGTTCTAGGCCAAAGTTTCCTTAGATGTATGCTGAATCAAGGTCAAAACACTATCAGTAGTACTTGTAACTAGAGCACACAGAGCATCTGCATTCCTGCGTTTCCAAGCTCATAGAAGGTCCGCATTAGGAGGTATCGTACTCCCTGAATTTGCTGGGTCAGGGGTTCCTTGTGGTTCTAGGTCAGTCCCCAGTACTGTCTCCAGAAGCTCATATGAATCCAAAATAGTAGTAATTTAAAACTTCCACAGAGTGTGGTTTGTACCATCTAGCTTGCCTTCAGAGAAGGCTGGTGGGTGAATCCTCGACGCTTGGATTGTTGGTGCAGCTGCAGCTGCTGAACTCGAGCCACTTCTTGTTGCCATCACTCTGTATGCTGTTGAAGCTCTCACCTCTCTTCTACTCTTTGATCCTTAGAGCCGCCTGGGCTTTGATACCATGTTAAATTACATGGCGCAGCAGAACAAAAACTGAACAAAGAATAGAGAGTACACAGCAAACTGGAGATGAACAAAATTTTCCTTCAATAATATTGATGTAGTACAGATGATGGCTCCGTCCACTTGTGTGCTCCCACAATGGAGCTTAGATGGTGATCTAGATAGATACTAGGTGAAGAGCTACTAGCTGGAAGATCTGATCTCATCTGAACTCATCTAATAAATGGATTGGGGAGGTCGCCTCTTTATAGCTATGAGGACGGTAGTCGGATCAACCTAGTCGATGGAGCCGACTAGTCAACCTAGTTGGTGGAGCCGACTAGTAATCCCCATGGAATATTTAGGGAATATTTCCTATACCATCGCCTCGGGGGCTCTCCCAGCTGGGCCCCCAAGCCCCAGCAAGAGTAAGGGGCTCCCACTTTTCTACCATCAACGGTCTCATTCATAGACCTCATCTGACATGCAAGTCAGGATCCATCCATTGTCCCGGGCTCACATGGCTTTTTCTCATATGGGGGCCTTACAACTTGAGCACCTTGGACCACTGGTGGTTACCAGGAGGGTGGGGCATTGAGCATATCTAACACATATGAGTTCCAAAATCGAGGCTCTCGCATTAAGCCAATTCCAGTAGGAGTAATATCCTTCTTGGCGAGCATAGTATTGGATGATTGAAAGAATTGCAATATCTCAGCTACTATTGTCACTACAGCGCTATCAAGATCTTTGTCAACCAGGTTATCCTTTGTCATGACATTGTTAGATTTTATAAAGAGCCGAATATGCAAGAGGATTAATTTAGTGGATCATCCATCAGAATGGTTAAACTCTTCATGCCTGGCACACTCAATTCTATATAGCCAGTGTCTATATAGCCAATAGCCAATACACGTGTTTGTGCAATTTCCATGGAATGCAGCCATGTTCCTCTTATATAATGTACATAGCGAGTGTCCTATATATCCAATATATACTTCTAACGTTTGTACTCAATTTTCACAGAGGAAATGAAGCTTTGGTACACCTCTTCATCATCATAAACTTAATCTTTAATGTAGCCTTTAGCTTAGAGTTTAACTACTCGACACCATAGATGCCTTCAATACTTACAATCTAATATCTCATTTCTACATCAAGGGCACCATCATCTTGCTCACACCAAACCTCACTTCTACTATAAAAAAGTACCAGCTCCACAACGTTGGCCATGTTTTGTACAAGATGTCCAACAATTGGAGACTCTCTATGGTGCAGTTAAGCTTGAGAGTGTTCAATACACTTTGCCTGAAACATGAAAGAAACCTTTTCATCAAGGAAAAGCTTCTAACATTGCAGTTGGTTTCAAGTGCCCTAAACAATTTCATAATATCACCGGAGCTCCGAGGAACGACGCTGCAAATGGATGTCCACATAGAAATAGCCGAACCTTGAAAACTTGGAATTTTTGGCCCATATTCGACAAAGTTGCTCTCTAATTTCTTTAATGTTCTCATGTTGTCATGCAAGAGGTATGCTTTGTTCAATCAATAACTCTCTCAATCCATACTACCACTGCAAGGGTCGTATCCCACTTATGGATCCAATCACCTCAATGCCCAAGAAGTAATGCACCTCTCCCAAATCCTTCATCTCAAACTTCTGCATCAATAGCATTTTCACATGAAGGATATCTTCATCACTATCACCTGTGATGATCAAATCATCAACATAAATGACAAGCATCATAATACCTTTCTCTGTTTTTCTCACATAAAGTGAGAAATCTGCCTTGGCAATCTGAAAACCAATAGTGACAAGATACTATCCTATCTTGTCAGACCATGTTCTGGGTGCTTGCTTCAAGCCATACAAGGCTTTCTTCAACCTGCAAACAAACTCAGGATGAGCAGCATGAACATAAACTCGTGGCTGCTCCATATAGACCTCTTCTTGCAAATCACCATGCAAGTAGGCATTCTTTACATCCATCTGATGTAAAGACCATCCCTTTGATGCAGCCATAGCAATTACTGCTCTTACGATTGCCATCCTTGCAACCTGACTGAATGTTTCTTCATAATCAATGCCATATGTATGTGCATACCCCTTGACAACTAATCTTGCCTTGTATCTGTTCACAGAACCATCTGCATTGTGCTTCACCTCATAAACCCACTTGCAGCCAATTGCATTCTTCTCTTTAGGCAAAGGCACCAATTCCCATATAGCATTTTCTTCCAAGGCATCCATTTCTTCATCCATGGCTTTCTCCCATTTTTCTTTTCTTATGGCTTGCCCAAAGGAAGTGGGTTCTAGTTCATGTATCACTTTGACCATATAGGCATAGTGAATGGCTGTAAATCCATTTACAATCTAATAGTAGACTTTGCTAATGCATCCAACTCATTCCAATCATCATCAGACATATCTGCAGGCTTAGCTTAAATACCTGCCAAGGGTTTAATCTTTTTCTTTTGAATAAGCACATTCCTTATTTGTTCTTTCCATAAAGAAAAGTTTGTCCCATCAAACTTTTTAATGCTGAAAACTCCTTTTCAGACATGGAAGAGGATGCCATGATGAAATGAAGCAAAATCCCCAATGCTAGTGCCTGCAAGAGAGAATCACACCAAATACCAGGTGCACCCAAATGTGTATGCCAAAATAGAGTGAAATGTCACCAAAACTCAAAGCTCAAAGCATCAAAAGATACAGCTGACTCATGTGCATGTACTATGCATCCATATGAGCAAATCTGGCCCAAAAGAAAATGCCAACTGCAATGGCAATCCAAAATGCCAATAAGTGCCAAATGGCGCAAGCATAAACACCGTCCATGGGCATATGCATCAACAATATCTCATCTAAGAGAGCATTACACTATCAGTGCATCACCTGAAAAGCTGTCCCTTAGCATAAAATAGCATCCATGTGCAAAGCGTCCATAAAAATAGCATCCCACAAGGCAATCTGGGCCTATCAGCACATCCAATAAGGATCGCAATGCATCTAAAGGGCCTATAAATCATCCACTGTAGCCCAATGCACACCACGAATGAGCGCACACATGGCTCAAACTGCAACCAAAGTGATGTGCATAAGGTATGCTCAAGAAATTATGGTCCCATGGCAATGACCTCTACTAAAAATAGAACCTGAGATGCCTCAAAGCATGGGCACCATTGCATAATCGGACTCAGCAAGAAAATCTGCAAATATCTCTTTTCTGTTGGAACTCCAAAATTCCAACCGATGAGTGAGAAATGGGAGTCAACACTTATCCACTGCCATGTGGCATAAATCTAAGGTTTCAAAACGTTAGAATGAAAAATGCATAACAGAGAGACAAAATCCAATACACAGAGATCTATAACTATGAAAATACTCGACCAAATCGCGCAAGAACTGACAGGTATGGATTTTTAGGTGTCTGAAATGCAATGGGACAGACGGTTTTGGAAACCATGGTCTCAATCACTAGGTCCAACACACGGGCTGAAAAAGGTTTTTGGAAACAGAATTGTTTGTAAACTCCACCGGAGTGCGAATGATGAGCAACATAGAAGTTTTAGGACCTCCTGAGTCCACCGGAACTGACAAATCTGCAAATGGTTGCTCCAAACTTGAGTTCCAACACCCGGGCATAAGAACGTAGAAACTGACACAGTGAGTCAGAAATCCAATGAAACGATCCCAAATTCAAGAATGAAGGTGTTTCCAAGCTCCTGAAGTGAAATGGACATCAAAAGCAAGTAATAGTTGCCTCTACAAGTCAATACGAAGTCTCTGTCGTCGAACGGAACAGGGAAAAGCTTTAAAAACGACTTTTTTCTTTGAAAACACTTAGCAGGCTCTCAAAACCACTTCGCAAAACCAAAGTGACTTTCCAAAGGTTCCTTCAAGGTTCTGCACACTCGGATGCAAGTAAAGTCACCCAAAAAGCTTCCCACAGAGCTTCTCCTTCCTCCCACAGAGCTATTGAGCTTCCAAGCATTCATGCACACTCAGCTAGATCACCCAGGCTTTGATACCTGTTGAGAGTGCTCTCAATGTAAGTAAGAACGGAAGAGAGAGAGAGTGAAACAGAGAGCCACACAAGTTTTGGTGGGTGCAAAACACCATAATCTTCTTTTTCATTCATTTATATATGTGTTTGAGTATTGTACATAACCGGGGTAAAGGCACAGTGAGCTTTAACCCCCACAAACCAAACGTCTAACTCCTTTCCCTCTATCTGTGTCTTGTGTGCTCATCATAGTTTGTAGCACCTCTAACTCCTTCTACGAGAGGCTTGTTGAGTCCCTAGTGGTAGATTGTACGCTTTGTGGATTGTGGTCATAAAAGCTTTGGCTATCTCGAAAATCCAATTGATTATCTTTTTATTGCTTAGGTGAAAAACTAACTCTAGCTCTTCAGTGCCTCGCTACCTCCTACCCTACTACTATCCATGTTCCTTCTACTTTCTAGTAATTTTCATCTCCGCCAATTTCTCCCTGTTCGTGTCATCTCCTTAACCTACATTGAAAGAGAAAGAATAATTATTTGGTATAGAAAGAGTTGTCTTTTTGGTCTCTATTTTAGGACTATTTATGTGCATTGGCTGTTGTAGCGTGTAATCAGAATTGCTAAGAGGGGTTACGTATGAGCTTTTGAGTATTTCTTCTAGTGGACTATTTTATAATGGTTGTTTGTAGAGTCATCGTCTTTCATTATTCTTAGTGCTAAGTGTTACCTCGATTGTAAGATTGACTTATATCGTAGAGTCATCTCTCTCTCAGGACCTATGTATGGGCATAGGCTTAGACGTGGCAAGTAAGCAAGTGTCCTGCAATGCCCCTTTACTTAACTATAGCCCTTCAAAGGTTCAAAGGTAGGTGTTTTCATAAAAAACTCTCCAATCAAAAATCATGCTGCAACCTCACTTCAAAAAGCATTTCAGGCTAGAGTATAGGAGGCTTATGCTGAAGGTTTAGTGCTTAATTTGTTAGCACTGCCTCCGTAGGAGGGATGTATGATTGTATCTTTGGGAATTTTCCACGTGTATTCTTGTTCAGAAAATATTAGTTAGTGATTTATTTATCACATTGTCTCTTGTTAGGTCATGACAAAATTAGAGTGCCTTGTGTAAACAGTTTATCTCGCAACTCTGATAAAGTATTTCATGACATCTTCTTAAATATGCGATAGAGCAATCGAGCTTCTTGACTCTCTTGTATTTCATGCCATTGTTCTCTGAGCATCAATATCTTGTTCTTTGATTCTCCTTCTAACGTAGTTGGGAGACGTAGCAACCCAAGGGCATATCATCTTAGATTTCATGGCAACAACCGGAAGTGCATCAGCTCCTACATAAATAATCCTGCAACATCGTCGTAGTGCAAAGAGGACAAATTTGAAGCGCAGCTCAAACCATTGCATCTTATCTTTGCTTTTACTCCCTCCATGGTTTCAAGGACTCTTCCGTGCTTCGACTCCTTGACCTCTTGGCCAAAGAAGGACCTCTCACTATGAAAGAAATTGCATCCTGCGTGAGCAAAGTGGCTCCCAACATGAATTATCTCTACCAAATTTTGAGGTTCCTATGCATGAAGGGAATCTTCTCCTTGAGGTGGTTCAAAACTCTATTGGGCTAACTCCATGATTAGAATATTTCATCATTGATGATTATGCAATGTTTTACTATCCAGTTGATAATGGAATTTCTTCATCAATGTTGCATGTTATGTTATATGCTAATAGTATCATATGTTAGAACATTGCTAACTTAGTTTGAATATGCATCGTGGTCTTACTTCTCATAGACTTGATACAAAGTTTAGAATTATAGCAGCTACTATCATCAAACAATATCGCACACTCATAGAAGTAAATCATACATAATCAGAACTCCAGGAGCATTATAGTATTAATGGTCACATAGATATACAAGCCTTCCAAAAAGCCTTTGCTAAAAAAGAAGAACAAGCAATTTTGTTTATCTCCCATAAGCTCCTTGTTTTATGTCCTCATTTGCAACTCTTAATCTCAACTTAAAAATGAGGACTTCTTTGTCATTCAGGTAATGTTGCAAGTAAGCTTGTTGTGGTTGTCTAAGTATTTACACTTCTTTTATACATTTATTGCATGATTGCGTATTGATTTCTTGTCTTTATGGTGGGTGCATGTCTATGCTACGTGTGTGTCTTATGTCTATGTTTTGTGTCTATGTGCTTGTGTTGATGCAAATGTGTTGCATGAGTCCATCAAGTCACAATGGACCATGGAAGTGGGTACTTGTGCCCCTAATTAACAAAATAAATGTAACCTATAGGATGCTACCTCGATTTTAATTACCCAAATGTGCTATACCTGTGCTGCTGACAATATCCATTCAAGATATTTATATTTCCTCTAATGAGCCAAGGATGAAAATAATATTAGGAGCTAATTAGAACATCCAATAGAATCTGAATGGTGAACTCTAACAAGGATTTAGGTCATCAACTCTCCATGTATGAGCTAGTGTAGTTTGCAACACGGTGCATCCATGAAGGAGCTCTGAAGCTTGAGAAGTGTCTATGTGGCACTACGTGCACCTTGAAATTTTGGATCATTGCTCAAAACACATAGGACGCAAGCCTGGTTGTCTCGACTTTCAAAGCTCTAAAAAGATTATCTAGAAGCTCTAAAGGGCTTAGGACTACCGCAACAAGATTGATTCTTGAGTAAGCACTAAGTGGAAGAGCTACAATGGGGGCCATGCAAGAAGCTTCTCCCAAATCACATTGAATTCTCCTCTCTCCTTCTACTCTATCTATCTCATTAAGAATAGTCTCTTTCCTTTTTTTCTCTCTTACAAAGTCTCTAACTCAAAAGACCATTATAAATTTATATAGGAGCTCATAATAGCTTCACATCCAAAAAAGTGCATAACTTTTGCTCATGTAATGGAGAAGTTCTTGAACCAAATTCATCATTACAACTCCCTCTACAACTTGGGAGTGAGAAATGTAAGTGTAGAGCCTTGCAATCTCAACAACACACAAAAATGGAGGTGGTGTATCTCAATGGAGATGGAGATGGAGATGGAGATGGAGATGGAGATGGAGATGGAGATGGGGATGGGGATGGGGAGTGCTACACATGAAATGCCGCATTGGAAGCCAAAGCATGTGAGGATGGAGTGCAAATACAGCCGGAAAATCATGTGAGGATGGAGTGCAAATACGAGCGGGATTAATGCTAAAATACTTTCAGGAGAACCTAAAATACTTGATTCCAACAACATGCATTTATTTTATTTTTTAGAAAAACAATAGCATGCATAAATTGGCCAAAAGATTAAAAATTTTGCATAAAAGCAAAGCACATTGAGGTGCCAATACCATTTTATCTAAGGAAAAAATTTTGAGCCACTCTTATACGCTTACTTTATAAAACACCACATTTTCCTTCATTTGCATCTAGCATATCACTAGCTCATCATGGTTTTTCTCTCCCCGCGCTATCATTCTCTATTTCAATGAAAGTCACTTGCTAAGGACAATGGATACACCCGAGTGTGAGATCTCCAAGTGCAAAGACAACAAATTCAAAGTTGGCTTTTGAGCCATAGGATTCGTATAACCCTTCACAGTGAGCAAAAATTGATTCTGGACAAAGACAACAGATTCAAAGTTGGCTTTCAAGCCATGGGATTAGTATAACCCTTCACACTTGGCAAAGCAATTGTGGAAAAAGACAACAAATCCAAAGTTGGCTTTCAAGACATGGGATCAAAATAACCCTTCACTTTGCGTAGCTGATTATCTGTGCACCATATTAGGTTGCATATTAATAATGAATAATAAGTTAAAGTCAATGTATGACCTAGCCATTGATTGTGCTAAGGATCTATATTCTATATATGTGACAAGACAATCAAGGCATCAATATCATCTTTGAGGAAAAGAGAGGAAATGAAGCTCAGAGGATTGAAAAAAAAGACCTTTTATAGGCGGATGGCTAACAAATGTCCCATGCATCCGATGGCCATCTTGAAGGATGTATTCATTATTATATGTAAGCAAGGGTGACTAAGACAATTCAAAATTCAAGTAATGAAAACATGTTAGTGGGGATGCCAATTATGTCTTGGAAGTACCACAAGAGAGAAAGAGAGCAAAAGCAACTAGCATAAGATCAACTCTCAACCAATATTGAGAATCGCATTATTCCCAATCATTAAATTGTGTGACAGAGTGCACTAACTCTTCCCAAGGTAAACGTTGAGGTCTTGATCTATGAAAAAGCTTCTTTATAGTAATAAATGTGTGAGTAAGTAATGGAAGATGATTTGTTAGTTCAAGTTATAACTCTAAGCAAGATAATTTTGCAAATTTCTAAGCACTAAAGGAAACCTGATAGATTTTCAATTGCCTTCTAGCTTATGTGAAGGAAAGGGGTGGTAAAGTGTATTGAAAGGATGGTCTATGATTCATCTATTTTTAGCAAGTAAAGAATAAAGACGTATTTTTAGTGTAAAGAACTAAAGACCTTTTTTTTCGAGGGGAAAAGACGTATCCCCGCCTTGTAGAGCTTAGGTTAATCCACCATCTCTAATGGGTCTCCTAATCTTTAAAATTCCTAATCGACACATTGAAGCATCGAAGCATCGACTTTTGATGGGATTTGTTACACTGGGTTTGTAATTTTGTGTTTTAATTGTCTATGCATTCAAACATTGCATTGCATCTACCTGCGAACTTTCCTTTAAGAAATAATTGCTAATCTATCTAACACTTTAGCCTAAGTTTAACTCCCTAATCTAATTAATTTAAATTAATAATCTAACCTAATGTTATTAATTTATGTAACCTAGCTAACCCTCCCTTCCCCTCCACCTCTCAGCCTCGCCATCTTGCTCAGTCTGCTTCGGGCAATGATTCATGAATTCTCAACCGACTCCCCGTTGAGGTCCTCCGCCTCGCCCACTCGACCCCTCTGGCCCTTGCTGCCTGGAGCCTTTTCCACAGCCCAATCACCTCCCACTCCCTCCTCAGCCCATCTCGTTCGTTGCTGCCTTCACAACAACGACTGCTCATGCTTTCTTGAAATCATACCGCATCCTCCTTTATCTCTGTGGCAATGGAAACCGGATTGGAGGTGTCTTGCAAATGCTAGACCCCCTTAACTGCACATCGACCCTGGGAGAACACAAAAGCTCGAAACGAGCACTGTTCGCACCTCGACAGTGACCTCAAATGCAAGCGGGTCTTTCGTTTTACTATGGAGAATCTAGCAGCGAGTATAGGGACAGCGGATATAGAGCAATGGATATAGGGACAACAGAGGGCACATCAAAGGAAGGGCACAACAGTACTCTAGGAGTGACGTTGAGGCTGGAGGCGCAAGGGAGGGCAGAGGCAGCCGGCGGCGGAGCGCATCGACATTTTTATTCAAGTTTTAAACCTCCATCTAGAAAGATCGTTAATTTTTGGGTTGTACCTTAGATTACGATCATTTCCTTTTCACCACACAAATTAATGGAATTTTTTCACAAAGGGCTGTTTTCATATCCAATCTTACCCATCACCATTTCAAACGACGAACTTTTTTTAACACAAGGAGCCCTTCTAGAAAATAGGACCACCTCTCTATTTCTATAGGCCCTTCACACCTATTATGTATGCCACATGAGCCAACAACCAACCCTTCAAACCTATTCTGCATGCTTCATGGGCCAACAACTATCGTTTCTATTGCAATATGTGCTTAACAAAGAATGCTAGGATTGTGCAAACCAAGGCTACAGCTAAGAGCATCTACAATGCAATACCCTTTGCAAATAGAAGCTTTTAAGTGGTCAAAGTTGCTTTTTGTCCATGCTTTACCAATTCTTCTAGGTTCCAACATGTCATTTCACTAGCTTTTTCCAAATGAGAGGGCTCCCAAGGGTCGCTAACAACTAGACATGAGGAACACAGATGCCCCTCCATAATAGATCCCATTTGCTTAGGAACATTGTGAAAATGCATGAAGTTGGTCAAGAGGTGGTCTCTAATATCAAACCCTTGTTGAGTGATCTGTTGTCTTATCCTTTAGCTTTGATTAGTATATTAATAGCTCCAAATTAGGTAGGTAGTTAGAAAGCAAAGCAACAAACCAAAATCTTAGTTGGTCACGCGGTAGTACCATGCATCGTGCATGAGTACTACTAGTACATGCACCGAATGGGAAACCTTGATAAATTATTACCCCCCCCCCCCCCCTTTAAGTGGGGAGGGAGAGAAAGGTAGGGAGGTATAGAAAGGGAGAAGGAACTGATGTAGGCAATTCCACGCAACCTATTGCGGGCGAGATTTTCCCGTTCACTGCACGTACCATGACAGGTGAGTAGAGTCCATAGAATGCAATGATTAATCACCATCAACAATCAAGTAGATGATATCATAGTTGACTATTGACGTACATACACCATACACGAAACTAAACAATACACAGGGAGATTTAGCTTGAAAATGAAAGCTCAAAGTTGGAATCAATTACTAGATCGAGATTGTAAAACACTCTAGGGCAACAAATCACCATTTGAAGTGGAAGGGGCAGCAACTGTCCTTGAGATGGGATAGAACGGACGAGGTGGCAAGTGTACACAAACAAGTCTCAAAATGATTTAAAGCACTAAAACTAAAATGCACTCCTACAAAAAACACACACACGGGGGGGAAAGGAGGAAAGGGGGGAGGGGGGCTTTTTTTGTACGCCAACCGTATACAGGAAATTCCATACGGTATGCATATCAAAACTACCTTGGCTGGTCCACGTATGCCATAAGGCAAGATCTTATATGAGAAGAAAAGGATCAAGGTGTGTGACGCATCAGGCCCTAATTCGTACACCCTTTAGAAAAAGATCCCAAGGCGATGCATCAAAGCAAGTTTTAGTCTGTAAGATATGAGCTTCTCCAGGGCATAAATTAACACAAACAATTACTAGCAAAGATATTCAACAGCTTCTTCCATGTCATGAATGGCCCATATTACGTCAGCACTCAGTAGGACTAAGGAGGCAGCAGCACGTCTCCATTGATAAGTACAACGAAGGTCTTAGCATTCTGCTTACCATCTAACGTTATAAGGAAATGGAAGTATCGGAATCAGAATACAAAATTTATAAATCTGCAAATTCAGCTTACAGCGTACAAGAAGTCCTTCTCATCATGAGAAGACCACTGTCAGAAGACCATCCCTTGCCAGTATGAATACTTCTGTACTGGAAATGGTAAGCCTGGCTGATCAATGTTCAGAGTTGCCTCTGGTACACGTTTCTCACAAAAAGTACACCTATACCCATAACTCCGACCAGTGCGCTGGTGACCAGCCATTGTTTTGTTGCAACCGCTTTCCGGACTTTTATATCGAGAGGTAGCTTGACAAGAAAAGCTACAATTATACTGAAAGATCCTAATGCAACACTAGCGAGCCATTGCTCTTTGCTTAGATGAACGGTGTTTGCCAACTTCCCAAGGAACTCCACCATAATGACTTGGAATACCACAGTGCTGAAGATAACACCAAGGAATACTCTGTTATTTAGTATATTTTTGAAAACATTGAGCTTTTCCATTTCACGGGAGTTTAGCTCGTTGAAAACCTGCAGCAACCAAGACCAAATAGTCTCTCAATGGCTTTAAACTCTCTCTCTCTCTCTCTCTCTCTCTCTCTCTCTCTCCAGTCCGACCCATAACCCATGCGCTCAGCCTATTTTCCTCCGTAACCTCTCTGCACAGCCCAGCCTTCCCATAAACCATCCACTCAGCCCGCTTTTGCAAGGGCTCTGTTGAGCAAAGAAGATTGTAAAGATAGCAAAGAACAAGAACCTGTCTTGTGAAGAACGTACCAAATGATGTGTGCATGAGGAGGTGTGACATCTTTTGAAAGGTACAGACCTTGATTAGAGGGTACATTACAACGCTCTAAGTAGAGTGCCCTCTTCAAGAAACATGTGCCTCTCCCAAAGAGTCGTAGCTCTTGGTTGTAGCTCGTGTAGGGGTGTGAGTCTCCCATGGAAGGTCATAGCCTTTTAAGAGTCCATCCATCCAACCCTCTAGGAAAGGAATACACTACTGATTGTGACATTACAAGTATTGAATTGCATCGTGCGAATGGGTGTAACTCTTCATTTAAGGACTTGTCATTTAGTGAAAAAGTGCACCTTTTTGTGAAGGGTGCAGGTACGTACCTCTTCCCTTGCATGGCACAAAAGGCATCCATTCTAAGGGGTAAGTTCTTTCAAAGGGATGTATTTTTCCTTGTTGAGGGTTGTGTCTCATAAGCCGTGTTCAGTCAAAGAGCTAGTGTCCCTTCATCCAAGCATCCATAAGTCTAAGGCAGGAAAAGAAATGCGTCATGGGTCGCCACAACTGAACAAATCCTCCAATGTCTCAAATATGCATTGGCATACAGGCCTTGAAATGAGAAAAGCACAAAACAGCCCCAAACGAATCAAAAGAGCAGGAGTAAGGAGCCTTGACTCTATCAAGGTGGCCAGGATGATTAGAGAACATGGTTTCATTAAAATCAAACCATCTTCCTTAAATAGGAGGAGACTCAAGTCCCTATGTGCACACCTAAAGGTCCTTATTCATCAGGCCTTTTTGTATCACCTGGATGATAAGGATGTACTCAAAAGAAGTTAGCTTGTCTTAAAGAAACCCAAAGATTGGAATTTCATAGCCCCTATGCATACGAACAGCTGGCATCCCATTTCTATGCCAAGCCATAGAGGGCATGAGTCCATGAAAGACCCATACAAGCGGGGCTGGGCTCATACGGAGCGTTAAACCTGTAAACTCGTCCCAAAAGCAAACCTTTATTTTCACACCATACATTTGATTTCTAATTTGTTGAGATAAAATTGGCAGCCAATTTCTTCGCTTTCTTGGGTTAATCTACCAGGACAACCGTAGTTCTAGGCCCTTGATTTCCAAGATCTTGAGCAAACCACTACAATTGATTGCAAATCTGGTACTCTACACACTACAGCCTTAGATTGCCAAAATGATAAGCTTTAACTTTACTGTCTTCTTTCTCTTTCTCGCCTCTTAGTTTCTATATCTAGCATGGACATTATTATAAAACAGTCACCTCACCTGACAAAAAACAAAGGTGTTGAAGATCATGGTATCCAATACTTCTTCAGAATCTTCACCTACTAAATGCAAGAACTCTTTCCCTTGTGACTGCAGCTGCCACAAAACTATGAGCTGATATATAGTTTGACCAAAGATGTTTCTCCACATTACTGTAGTGATCAAGTTTCCTTTTCTTCCGACAGGATCTTTGTCCATTAATTCCTCATATGGAGGCTCAGTCGCCAATGCTAAGGCTCCCAATGTGTCCATAATCAAATTTACCCAAAGTAGTTGCACAGCTGTTAGTGGCGCACGTCCTGCAAACAAATACTTTTAGATGGTTATTATTATTATTTTTAATGTGCAGGTAAACATCCCATCTGTATCAGTCTGCAGGATCTATACCTGTTATGCAGGCTGAGGAGAAATTCAGGAGGAGAGCTACAAGGTTCACTGTAAGCTGGAATTGAACAAATTTTTGAATATTAGTGTAAATGGAGCGGCCCCATTTAGCCACACTCACTATAGTAGAAAAGTTGTCATCTAAAATTATAACATCCGCACTCTCCTTAGCCACCTGCAGAAACAAGTTAAGTTTAGCTAAACATAAAACAAAGAAAAAGAGCACAGCAAAGCATATCTACCTTGCATATCCAAAAAGGAACATTAGGGCAAAAGTGAACAACAAACATAAGCAGAAGCAGAACATATTGAGCTGACCAAAAAGGGATTTAGTTCAAAGAACCCTTATAGTAGTTTGCTTGGAAAGTACGGCCTAGCTGGACTAGCAATCATAATTGGCCCTTCCAAAGATGAACAATTTATGAATTTGCTATTTTGTTACTTTTACAAATGACTTCTCAAAATTCACCTGGGTGTTTGTACTACAAAAAAAAATCAGAAGTGTTCACTATGTTTACACATTTCATTGCTATGGTAGAGAATCAATCTAGTTGCGAGATACAAATGCAACATTTGGACAGAGGACATGTCCAAGGAGTTAGAAACTTCTTGGGTGAGAAATGCATTAGACATGAATGCATGGTCTGCTATACTGCTGAGAATAATGGGTGGCTGAGCAGAAGAAGTCACTAATGGAAAATGGTCAACTAATCAACTAAATGGCTCCTGCCTCACAAATTCTGAATGCAAGCAATAGTATGCTCTAATCATGTTTTCAATAGGTATCCAACAGGTTATGACACCGTATCAGGCTTGGTATGAAAGAAGACCCAAGGTCAGTTACTTCCATACACTCAGATGTGTAGCATATGCACAGGGGAAAGCTTGATGGAAAAGCTGAGAAATGCATATTTATGGGCTAAAGCATTGAAAGCAAGGGTTACAGACTCTACTTGTAGGTAAGAAAGCAATAGGCACGAAGTGGGTATATAAGCTGAAACACACGTCAAATGGGTCTATTGCAAAGGGCTATGCTCAAAAAAAGGGCATAGATTATGACAAGACCTTTGCTCCCACTTCTCGTATCACTACCATTAGGTGTGGTTTCCATGACTGCATCTTATGGATGGCATATTCATCAGCTGGATATCTTGAATGGGAACCTCTTGGAAGAGGCTTATGTATCTCAACCCATTCGTTTTGTTGTACCTGGCAAGGAAGACAAAGTTTGCATGTTAAAGAAAGCCTTGCATGGCTTGAAACAAGCTCCTAGAGCCTAGTATGCAACAATTCATGCCTTTGACCAGCCTAAATGAAAGCAGCCTTTATGTCAGAAAGAAGGGGATAAATTGATCATCATCGCCTAGTATGTTGATGACATGCTGCTCACGTGTACTGATGCTGCAAAGATTGCAGACTTTAAGGCTGAATTCCAGACTTGTCTGATTTGGGACTGCTACACTATTACTTGGGCATTCAATTTGTACAAGATGACAAGGGCATCGGCTTGTTGCAGTCCAAGAACATTCAGAGACTGCTTGAGCGGTTCAAATTTCAAAATTGTGAGCCTGTTACAAACTATGGAGCCAAGGCTTAAGTTATCAATGCATGATAACAGTGAGCCGTTTGATGCCAACATTTACAGCCACATAACCCCACATTGTTTGAATGCCTTATTTACTTATCTAATGCACGATAACTTACGTAAGTTATCAATGCATGATAACAGTGAGCCGTTTGATGCCAACATTTACAGCCACATAACCCCACATTGTTTGCATGCCTTATTTACTTATCTAATGCACGGTCACACATTCATGATGCACTATCCCAATTGAGCTAATTTGTGCACATCCCAAAGGCTTTACATTGGCAAGCTGTGAAGCGTGTTTTCAGATACCTACAAGGAACTCAGTCTCTTGGTTTGCTATTTCCCAAGGAGGGTAGCTTGCATTTACATGCTTACAATGATTCAGATTGGGAATTTGATACTCGGCGGTCAACCAATGGTAATTTTTTCTTCTTTGGACACTCATGCATTTCTTGGTTGAACAAGAACCAATCGACGGGTGCTGCCTCAGCATGTGAAGATGAGTATAGGGAAGCTTTAGTAACCACACTAAAATGTGTCTGGTTGAGAGGTTTGTTAGCAAATCTACATGCATCATTGGAGGAGCAATCTCCAATTCTCACTAACAATCAAAGTGCCATTGCAGTGGCGCGTGCAATGGCACTTGCGAAACACATTGAGATACATTATCATTATGTAAAGAGAGCGGCTGCATGCAAGGGAGATCAGCTTGGTCTTTTGCCCTACACATCAAAATGTGGCAGATCTTTTCACCAAAGCCGTACATCATGAAAAGTTTAAGACTTTCTTTAAAGCTTTGAACTTCTATCCATTTCGTGATTCACATTATTCCTTGTACATTTAGACATTGCCAATGTTGAGATATTAATGTCTAACGCAATGGCCAATGTAATAAGGGTTAGGGACACTTTTTCCCTTTTTAAGGGTTGTTCCCTAACCTTGAGATTTTGGTTGAGCTAATCACCATGTGTGTTAATCCTAGTTAGGGTTCATTGTAGGGTTTTGTCTCTATGACTACCCTAGTGTAATCAATCATTAGGGTTGTTGAGTCCTCAATACAGCCTGCTCCTGTTTCGTGTTCTCTTAAGGAAAGCTATCATAATCAGTGGCATAGGGGTTAAGCAAGGCTGCCCCTTCTCCTCCAACTCTTTTCAGCCTCTTTATCGATGATTTGGAAGAGTGGATAAGAATACACAGCAAGGAGGGAGTCCAGATTGTTGGATATGCTCTAATATTGCTTATCTACGCAGATGATGTGGTATTCTTCGCAAAGAGCAAGGAGAACTTGCAAGCACATTTGGATGCACTAAGAGAATTCCATAGGCACTCGGGAATGCAAATCAATATAGACAAAACGAAAGTAATGGTAATTGAGACACGTATTGAACAGGTTGATGTCACCTTTGAGGGAGAGCCTTTGGAAACAGTCAACATATATAAGTATCTAGGGCTGGAATTCGGAGACAACTACAAACGGAATGCATGTGTGGCATAGACACCCTACCCCATCCTACTGCCTGGAGCAAGTAGGATACCTCTAGACAAGGAAGCATTATGTCAATTCATGGCTTTACCTCAACAAAGTTGAGATGGACGCCAATAGGATACCATGTAAGGAGATGGAAGCTACGCAAATCCCGTGTTGGCACAGAGAGGGAATGAAGTGGATGGAATCATGGGGTATAACAGCTGCTGAATAGCAGAAGATGCATGTGAAATTAGGGAGACATTGCCAAAGAAAACATTACAGAAACTATCACAAAACCCGGGGACAATAATGCAATTCTACAAACTGAAAATTAACTCAATGGACAGCTACAGAATGCAGAAATACCTAGGGGAAGACATATCAACATTCAAAAAGGCATTTAATCTGCAAAATCGGAGCCAGTTCACATGATCTAGAGATGGAGAGAAGGTTATGGGGACAGCAGAGATCATTTAAAAAATCTGCTGGAGCAGCTAGACAAAAAGCTAGGAAGTTCCTTAAAAGAGGTTTTGAGCTCCTCAATGCCTTAAGGATCCATCTCCTAAATGCCTTAAGGCCGATGAAGCACATTGAGGTATGCTATGACGTTGTGAGAGAGCTCATTAAGGACAAGCCGATAATCCTTACGTACTGCCCCACTACAAAGAATACTGCTGATATCTTCACCAAGCCTCTCACTTGAGACCAGAGGGAGCAGTTACGGTTGACCGATAAAGCCTGGTAGGCTAGTGGGTTGGTCAAAGGGTGACCGATCAAAGTTGAAATTGGTGGGCTGGTTGACTAGTCAAACTTTGAGCAAACCGGTGGCTGGCTGATTGGATTGCCACTCCCAAGCCCCTCCTGCCCTATAAAAGGAGGACTCCTACTCCCTGGGACTTCCACTGAAGACCTCTTTCATAGAGGCATGTAGGAGCAAGAGAGGATAGCAGCTAGCTGCCTTCACCCCACTTTGTAAATGAATTTACTGAGTAATATTTGGCGCACCTTTGCTGTACTTTATCTACTTCTTATTCAGTCGTACATTGTGTGTGCTGTGAGTATTGGAGAGAGTTGTTTCGTGCATATTGTGCTGCATATAGGTGCTACAGCAAACGATCGCCATGCAACTTTGGTTGCTATTGCACAAGGCCTGTACCAGTTCGAATATCCTATAGAATCCATCTAAGTGAAAGAGATCTTCAGTGGGAGTCCACAGGGTACGAGTCCTCCTTTGCTAGGGCAAGAGGAGGGGCTTGGGCGTGGCAATCCAATCAGCCAGCCACCCGTTGGCTCAAATAGGACTAGTCAACCAGACCACCAATTTTAACTTTAATTGGTCAACCTTGACCAACCCACTAGCCTACTAGGTTTTACTAGTCGACCCTAACCCTATTTTTCCCAAACTGGGATTGTGAGTTGGGGACCTTATTACGGCTATAGATGCCTAACCATCTAAGGTCGCCAAATAAGGCCTGAAACAGACATACAGATTTTGTCTACTCTCTAGCTAACTAAATGCAACCTTCTAGATATGTGCAGCATGCCACTGACTAAGGCCTACACTTGCTGCTACAGGGTATTGCATACTAAACTATTGAGAATCCTAGCTCTACTACCCATTGTCTCTTCATATGGGGGCTCACATGTGGTTCAGTGATCCCTAACATTCCAAGACCCCCTCTCAATGACTCAATGCGGGTCAATACCCAAGAGTCAAAAGAGATGCTCCATCTAGTCTCGAGTGAGAGGCTTGGTGAAGATATCAGCATCATTCTTCGTAGTGGGGCAGTACGTAAGGGTTATCAACTTGTCCTTAATGAGCTCTCTGATGACGTCATATTATACCTCGATGTGTTTCATCAATGCGTGAAACATTGGATTCTCACGATCACCATGCAACTTTGGTTGTTGTCGCAGAAGACCTATACCGATTCAAATATCCTACACAATCCATCTAAGCCAAAGAGATTGCATGATGCCATACAAGGCGCTCTATACTCTGCCTCCAAGGATAATAGAGTGATTTCTTGCTGAGCCAAGAAATGACTACTGACCCCCGAGTGCATGCGTGTGTGCGTGCGTGCGTGTGTGTGTGTGTGTAGTAGTAGCCTTTAGTTCCAAGTAGTAGCTGTCTCAAAACGAGACAGCTATGAATGTATATTCTTTCTAATGATTACTGTTTCTTACCACACACAAAATTGTATGTGTGTGTGCGCGCACGTGAGCGTGCACATGTGTGTGAGAGAGTGACCACCCAATGTCCCACAAAACCGGGGATCACCCAGGGCTTTGCCTGGTACTGAACCATGTTAGACTCAAGTAGCTTGCCACATAAACCTGAGAGGATGTATGTGACATCCAAATTTCAACATTAACAAATATACTAGATGAACATCCTTTACCTCACTTTCGGCCCTTTAATGCATTATTGAATCCAAAATATGCACTCTCCCCCTCTTAACTATGGTACTGTGAATAATATCATTTTCATTGTCTACCAAATAATATACCTTTGTAAGACTAGAATAAGTCCAATCATGCAAATTTAGATTTTTAGTTGTTCTAAAGACCAAAAATCTACAAATAAACCCATTACTTACTTCAGTTCCAGAAATTCCCATAGCTAGTCCAATGTCAGCATCATGTAATGCCGGTGCATCATTTGTCCCATCGCCAGTGACAGCGACCACCTCTTGCTCCTTTTTCAAATGTCTTACTAACAAAAGCTTATCTCCAGGTGAAGATCTGGCCATGACCTATCAATCCAAACACAATCATCCGTGACTTTGAATGTTACTTATGATGCAGTCATCCAAACATCAAAGTGATCAACCTTGTAGAAACAAACTCATCTAAACCATGCCAAAGCTATCTGCACGCACATCTTGCAAGAAGGGAATATTGAAAAAAATCGCATATTATAAATCAATTACAAGAACAAATGCAGATGCATTCCAAAACAGGTAGATCTATAGAGTTCCGATTCTAGTCTTGCTTGCTTCATCAAGAGAGGGAAGGATAAGATGGTTGTACCTATATCTGTGACCTAATCCTCACACGTGAAGGATTCTATGACTTGGAGTACAGGAAGTCAACTACAGGTTTCGGCTTCTCAATTGCCCACATTGCATCCAAGCCTCAACAAGAAGTGACTGAAAGTGGCACTTCTTCTAAAGTTCTAAGCAGAGTACAAGGCAACAGGCATAGTTGTCTGAGATCTATCAAGGGCTATCATAGGAATCATACAAGAAGGAAGCTGGAGCGTGACTGATGAGCGACAGCAAAAGTGGATAGTTCAAGAAGTAAACAAGAAGGACATGTAACCCAAAAAGAAAAGACAAGTAAATTATTAGAAAAACTCTTCATACCATGACAGTGCGAGAGTATGCTTTTTCTAACTGACCAGATCTATGTGGGGCCTAGAGACCTACCAAAACTTAAGATGATAAAAGATTAATATGAGCGAGAAGGCTTCAATCTTACACTGGACTTGCAAGTAACATTGTAGGTTCACACTTACACATCATGTACCTGACGTGTTCGGACCTTGACACAATGTACAAACAGCAGATGAAAATAGCTGCCCTTTTGTTTCATAGATGGTCAACTACATCTGACTCTTGTGGCAAAAGGCCCCCGGCAACAAACCTTTCACATGTAGAAGGCTAGATGCTAGATGCTGCTAAAATTAGGCATATAGAGGCAAGCAAGGGGCAGGGAGGGGGCGCTTAATAGGAGCCAGAGAGCTGGTAATCTCAATATTTGCAAATCCAAGCTACAATATGTACAATCAGGAAACAATTTTTCTCAGTAAAGTTATTATTAGTCAAACCAACAATATTATAAGCATGCTGCTAGAGACTAATCAGATTTGAAAGGCCCGGGCGATACCTGCAATTTGGGGACTTGCTCTTTCATTTCTTTTTCAGTCCAGGTTCGAAACACGGGGCCCTCAACTGCCAGCCCATCTTTCGTTAGAATGTTGCATTCACGAGCAATGGCCTTTGCAGTTTCAATGTTATCCCCAGTGACCATCCTTACAACTATTCCAGCTCTAGAGCAGAGACGAACAGCATCTACAACCCCAGGACGAACTGGATCCTTGATCGCAACTATAGCTGCAAATGTAAACCCTGTATCTGGAATGACTTCGTTGGTGCAAGTTTCACCTTCCATGTTCTTGAAAGCAAGGCATAATGTCCTCAAAGCTTTTCCTGCAAAATTTCTAATAACTCCTTTCAGTTCATTCCGTTTGTGATCGTCCAAAATAGACACATCTCCACCAGCATTCATGATGTTCTCACACATATCAAGGACAATCTCAGACGCTCCCTTGCAGTGTACACGGTATCTGCCCTCTGCAATCCTCAACAACACTGCCATCTTTTTCTTAGAGGAATTGAAAGGCTCAACTTTGACCATATCTGCTCTTGATCGAACTGCTTGAAAAGACCCTCCAAGACTCAAGCCAAACCTCAATATGGCAGTTTCAGTGGGTGAACCAAGCAGCTCAGGCTTATCCTTGTCTTCCGCCACATCCCCATTTGTATTTTGAAAGATTCCCTCCAGAAGCAACTCCAATGCCTTCTCAGAAAGGCATGAGCTCACTTTCTGGGGCTCATGAATTGCGTGGCCAGTCCACACTTTCACCAGTGTCATCTGGTTGGTTGTTAAGGTTCCCGTCTTGTCACTACAAATACATGTGGCTGACCCCATGGTCTCGCATGCTGACAGATGGCGAACAAGAGCTTTGTCTTTCATCATCTGTTTCATTGCATAAGCAAGACTCAGTGTCACAGCGAGAGGAAGCCCTTCAGGCACAGCAACGACAACGATGGTGACTGCAATTGTAAAAAATTCAACTATTTCTACCATGTCCTCCCCTGACCAGTGCATCAAATCCTCCTTTTCGTAACAGAACCTGCCTAGCAGGATGACAAAAGTCAAAATGGCAAAGCCTAGTCCGATCTTCCCCACGAGTGTTGCCACTCCGTTCAGCTTGACCTGCAAAGGAGTTTCCTCGTTCCCAACTTCACTAAGACTCGACATTAGCTTTCCCCAATCAGTATTCATGCCAACAGCTGTTACTAATATTTTTGCACTTCCATCTTGCACCTTAGTTCCTGACAACACGAATGGCTTTTCTTTGCTTGGATACACAGGCTCACTCTCTCCTGTTAAACTAGATTCGTCAATGGTCAGAGAAAATCCGTTTATATAGATTCCATCCGCAGGAACCTGGTCTCCGATAGACAAATGCACCACATCTCCAACAACTAAATCGAAAATCGAAATTTTCTGTCGACGGCCATCACGAGTGACCTGAACCTGTATTTTCTTCTTTTCTTTCTCCAAGTCACGAAACTGAAGAGATTGCCTGTAATCGCTTACTGCCGTGACAAAGACAACAATCAAAATACTGAAAAGTATACCAACACCATCATGCCAGCCTTCACTAAGGCCTTCCGTGGTTATGCCAATCGCTAGAGAGAGGACTGCACAAACTATTAGAATCATGAGCGTCAAGTCCTGCAAGGCCTCCCACACAAACACCAGAAAGCCCTTGTGAGGCTTCTCAGTATAAGTGTTGCGCCCAAAAACTTCCCGCCTTTTGCGGATGTCCTCAGGACTTCCTTCAATGCCTTTGTCCAAAGGGCGGACATGGAGCTTTTCAGCAATTCCATCGAGTTGACCGAGTTTAACATATTCACTATATTTCTCGTGTATGCCTGCCAGTTGCTGGGCGTACGTTTCAAAGCCATACTCCGCCGCGTTTGACAGAGCTTGTTTGGCGTTGACTGCGGGGCGACTACCTACAGAATATGGAGAGAGCTAGTTACACATCAAAAACGGATTGTGCCGAAGTGGAGGCAGCAGTTCTGCAGGATTGATTAAAACCCACCATCCATAAACTTAAAGGCAGCCATGCCTGCGATAATCCCAGCCTTGAGCTTCTTCTGTGCATCTCGCTGCAAGACATGAAGCAAAAGCAAATGGTTAGATTCTTGTTTCTCGTGCAAGCAATCACCTAAACTGGGAAACTACTTTTGATTCATGCCGTCTCTGCAAAAAAAACTTCCGAAGATCTTGTCGAATCTGCAAAAGAAGCAAAGAAAAGGCGGTCCTTGAATTGACTGACGCTTGACGTTCCAATGATGCTCGGTGCTGAGTGGAGATTTGCTCTTCTCAATTGTGCTAGATTTGGGTGCAAATCCAAGAGGAAGCACGGTGGACAAAGACAATGGTGTAGTAGCCCATAACAATTTCTGATCTTACAAACTGTAAGCTCGCCACCAAGCAACCACACTCATACCATGCATAGTAGCGTCGTATAAGGGGGAAGAAGATCCAGCACATGGAACTATGAACCCGTGCATATGTATGGGAGGTGGAGCAGAGTCGGGGGTGACAAATCGCTTCAGTTGCTTCATCCATTGCAGGCAGCGGGGCCAAAATCGTTATATCGAAGCTCTTTCAGCTCGTTAGGGAAGATCTGAGTTTTTGCAATGATTTTGAGGGGTTGAATGCAAGGTTTTTATATAGTAGTCCGAGAAAATCGTCATCTGGGAAACGAACAGTGTGATTAAACAAGGTTATATCGCAAACATACCGTCTTGATTCTCTGTTCGACATCCAAGGTATGTCGAAAGCGGCGTTTGGGATTCAAGGTGAAAGTATGATCTTTCCAGTCTTGGAGTTGATTATCAGGAGCGTCTTTATTGGGGATGCAAAAATGCTGCATCCCCGAGAAATTCTCCATTGGAAAGGGGCAGAGGGAAGGAGGGTGAGGCTGAAAAGGTCAAAATGGCAGAGCTCGGAGAGAGAGAGAGAGAGAGGAGGGGGGGAGAAGTTTGTGAAGAAGCAAGCGGTCTAAAAGGCAACTAACTATTCAAGGAATTCTGTCATTGAAGCAGGTGTGAGGGAGGAGGACTGAGTGAGGGTGCTCTTAAGTAAGTAGTAGTAGTAGTAGTAGCAATTTGCAAAGCACGTTGCTTCCCCACTCTCACACCTTGACTTGACTGACCCCATCCTTTGCTTCCTTCCTAGGTTGCAGCTTCTACGCAACTTCTGCACTTTACTTTCTTTTATTGCCTCGGAATCGCCACAAATACCTTTTCCTTTTGCCTACAAGAAATTGTGAGTGGCAGGTACACTCTCTCTCTCTCTCACCCATAGGTGCCGCCCATGAGTTTTATTCTTTCTATTAATTAGTGAGCGAGGGAGCCAAAGAATTAACCTAAGCTTGGGATGGAACGAAAGAATTAACACCTAAGCTTGAGGAGGTTGTGAAAGCTTGGTCTCGAAGGTTCTAGCCTCTTCTCGTGCCTGCATCCCCTCCTCTATAAATCTGCTTCCTTTGTCATTCTTTGTCCTCTCTCTCTCTCTCTCTCTCTCTCTCTCTCTCTCTCTCTCTCCTCTACTCTCTCCCTACCTCTCTCAGTGTCACTTGCTCCCTCTCCTACGAGCTCTCTCTCTCTCTCTCTTTGTGCTGATGTCATCTCTCCCTCTCTGCGTCCCTCTCTCACAACAACCATTGCTTTCATTTGTTCATGGGAATTTTGTATCGAAAATTAGAATCACTTTGCAATTGATTCCAATTGCAAACGATCAACGGTTCCCATTATAAGAAATTGCCTCCACTCATAAAATGTTGCTTCCATCGGCTCTCTAATCTTGCTTTCAATCTCACCAACATTTCCCATCCTCAACTCCACAAGGTAGATTTCAAATGCCTAACTAAGTTAGGGAATGTGTAAAGCTATGCCAATTGGGGAAACTTGCAAGTGGGTTCCTCCACTGGGCATTAATATCATGAACTTTTTATTGTGCATTCATTCAGCACCCCAAATTAGTTTTCAACGACCACAATTAATTTTTCGTTTTAGAAGGACTCGCACCCTCACTTAGTCCTACCCTTCCAAGGGCAAGCCCAAAAACCTTAATCTCAAGATTAGAAAAGCTTTTATTAGCACTGCTATAGCAGACCAATAGCTTATACGATTTGGGTGTGTATCTATATCAATTCCCTAAGGAACCTCCTCTATTGCATGTCATTGTAGGCTGCAAGCAATTAGCCCATCATTGTTGTCCATGTGTGTATGTGTGTGTGTGTGTGTGTGTGTGTGTTTAGATTAAAAAGTCTCATCAATAATTGAGCCATACAATTAATTCCATCAATTGGATAAAAGGTTTTTTTTAAATTAAGGAAAACATATAAGAAAAAAATGTTTAAGACATCTAAGTTTTAAAATGCAATAACCAAAGTTTGCAAAAAAAAATCACCAAAATTAAGAATTTTCAATAATATTGAGTTTAACAAACATGATATTGAAAAAAGATGTCAAATCCTCAAGCAATCCACGTTCCGAGGTTTGGGTCCACTTACTGCCACCATCCAAACAAACTAGATGCTAGAACATCATAGTTACAATTGGGTAGACAGGTAATGCCTATTTTTCCCAGCTTGTTATCGCTTTACCTAGGAATATAGACAACCATATGGATTCTTAAATTTTATATATATATATATAAAGTTTAAGTCACCAATGGACTAAGAAGCAAATGAGTGCATGGGTTGAGAAGGGATGAGTGAAGGTATGGGAGGATTAGTGTGCTTGGTGCGTGGGTTGATTAAAAGGATAGTGTAAAGGAGAGATTTCACGGGGGGTTACTTAAAAGAATAATTGATAGTTGGGGAAGTATACATGTGTGTGTGTGTGTGTGTAAATAAGTGTTTCTGTGAGATACATTTACTAATCAAAATTTGTGTGTGTGTGTGTGTGACCCACTCCCAACCCAGAGGGTAAGACCACATGGTGGGGAGTAATGTGGAACTTACTCCCCACCTACTGATAATGAGTAAATAAAAGTGGATCTGTATGATAAGTATCAAAATAAAAAAATGATTCCAAGAGTAAATGCATAAACCACTTCTACAAAATAGATATAAAGGTTAGTAAAAACTAAGGCGGATTTAAAAATGACTAGGGATTTTCCATGCTAAAGAATGATCCAATGGATGTGAATTAATTGTATGGCACTAGCCCGACCAAAGGCTAGCTGGGAAATCAAAGTGTGTGTTTAGATTAAAAAGTCCCATCAATAATTGAGCCATACAATTAATTCCATCAATTGGATAAAAAGTTTTTTTTTAAGGGAAACATATAAGAGAAAAATGTTTAAGACATCTAAGTTTTAAATGCAATAACCAAAGTTTGCAAAATATTTCACCAAAATTAAGAATTTTCAATAATACTGAGTTTGACAAACATGATATTGAAAAAAGATGTCGAATCCTCAAGCAATCCACGTTCTGAGGTTAGGGTCCACTTACCTGCCACCATTCAAACAAACTAGATGTTAGAACATCATAGTTACGATTGGGTAGACAGGAGCTTGTTATCGCTTTACCTAAGAATATAGACAACCATATGGATTCTTAAATTATATATATATATATATATATATATAAAGTTTAAGTCACAAGTGGACTTATATAAAGTTTAAGTCACAAGTGGACTAAGGAGCAAATGAGTGCATGGGTTGAGAAGGGATTAGTGAAGGTATGGGAGGATTAGTATGCTTGGTGCGTGGGTTGATTGAAAAGATAGTGTAAAGGAGAGATTTCATGGGGGTTACTTAAAAGAATAATTTGTTGGAATACTGAAAGGAAAGAGTAGAGTGGACACAAACTCAGAATACTTGCTTTACTTGCTTGTAGAATGAAGAAGAGTGAGGTCCTTAAGTAGGCACCTCATACATGCTCACTGACATCACGGATGACTTCAGAGCTCCACAATCATCTCCTCAATCTGCTCCTAGATTCTCTCAATCATCCTATGTGGCTCTTCCACCACCTAACTGTGCTTGTGGGCACCTAACTGTGCCTCTAGCACTCACACATAGAAACATAAGGTGTGCCTGAGGCATACACCTTGAGATATCCCAACAAACCCCCCCTCAAGGAAATGCCTCAGGCTATGTCAAGGATACATCTAGTCTCATAGTTTCTCATGCCATCTCATGGTGGTCAAGGATCTAGGTTCTCATGCTAGCAAGGGTTCCCTTGGGTGTAAGGTAAACAAAAGGGATACAAAAAGACTCTCCAATGGTTATCTCCCCTGCATGTACATGCACACAATGTCTGCAGGAGGTACCATGGAACAAAACATACACATGGCCTACATCATAAGGTGACCAGAGGTGTTTACAAAACACACAAAACACAATAGTTTATTTTCATTCATTTTGGAGGACTATCCAGGCTGAGTACCTTGACATAAAAAGAGAGATCTGGAGCATACATAGAGATGTGTTTAAAATGCATAATCTTCAAAGGATGCCTCATCTTGTGGAGGCTCATTAACTGTAAGTAGATTTGCATTTTCTGTCTTTGCTTTGGCTCTGCAAAACTTCTCATTATGGTTGTTCTTGCCACAGTGCTTGCATGGATTAACTTTGAAGCAGTCCTTTGAATGTCTTTCCACAGTGATTGCAAGGAGTATACTTGCCCTTCTGGACTTTTACAGCATAAGCTGTGTCATTGCCTTTCCTGAGCTCCATATGCCTTTCTTCTTCTTGGAGAGCAGAGATAATACCTTCAAGGTTAGGATTAGGAAGATTTTTCAAAGTGCTAACAATGTGATCATAATCTTCAGGGATACTCTTAAGTAACACTGCCATAGCATCATCTGGAGTAATAGGAGAGTTGATAGAAGCTAATTGAGTCATAAGACTCCGCATATAGTTGACATGAGCTGCTAAAGTAGTACCACTTGCCATCTTTAATTCAAAGAAAGAGATTTTAAGTGATAGTTTAGAGATGTGAGAGCTTGCACCAAAAATCATGTCTAGCTTCTGCCAAGCTTCCGAAGGAGACTCTAAGTCAGAGATATGGTGTATATAATCATCACCCAAAGCAAGAGCAATGATACCATATGCCTTTTCTTCTCTTGCTGGATCCCTTGCCGGTCGTGTCGGTGTTGAGGATTCTCCAGCATTGGAGGCTGTAGAAGAAGCGGTAGGAGTAGGTTTGACAAGTTCCCATAAGTTCTCCCTCATCAATGCAAATTTCACCTTCATTTGCCATGTATGGAAGCCCTTTCCATTGAACTTCTCAAGATTAAATATGGTAGCCATGAGAGGGTCTAACCCAGATATTGGGCAGTGTCTATCTCTCTTACAAGGCAAAAATAACTGAAAGACTTCCAAAATATGAGCACTTGATGTAGCAAAGAGTAGTGACTAGATTTCAAACAATGATGCTTCTTCTTACATGCTTCATAGAAGTGGGTGAAATAAACACTTTCCAATCAAAACCAGGTCTAGAAAGTCAAAACAAAACTGAAGCAACACTTGTCCTGAAGTTATTGAAAACTTCAAAAGACTAGAAATGCTAGAGTAGCATTTTATGTAGCATCATCTTCAAAAGCTTGTCAAAACTGTCAAAACTAGAGAGCTGAACTTGGAGGGCTTATAGCTCACTCTTCAAAGCAAAAGAAAGGGGGCTTTCTGAGGCAAAAGAAAGCTGGTATACCACAGTAGATCCTCTGGGAAGAAGAGGTGGAAAAACGCGTCAGGTCGCCTCTCCTTCTTCAACAAAGTCGACTGGTTTTTCTCTGTTTTCTCCTTCAATATGCAGCCATTGCTGCTCAGATTTCAGCACAAGGTAGCCCAAGGTATGGAGAAGCTTGCCCTGAAAGGAATTAGAGATAGAAGGAGCAGGCGCAGAGAAAACGCAGCAAGAAGAATCGACAAAAATCGTACAATGGCGACCAGCAGAGGTTGAAATACGTCAATTCCTTGCAGCCCAAAATTCACCCCAACAAGATGGATCTCCAGCTAGAAGGGCGTGGGAAATGGGTGAGAACTGGAGGAGAACAAGCTCAAGCAAATTTTTGGAAGAAGAGGGAGAGATGGTGAAGAAGAACAAGAAGAAGATGATGATGATGTGGCAGAAATGGGCTCAAGGAGGATCAAATGGCTCTGATACCATGTTGGAATACTGAAAGGAAAGAGTAGAGTGGACACAAACTCAGAATACTTGCTTTACTTGCTTGTAGAATGAAGAAGAGTGAGGTCCTTAAGTAGGCACCTCATACATGCTCATTGACATCACTGATGACTTCAGAGCTCCACAATCATCTCCTCAATCTGCTCCTAGATTCTCTCAATCATCCTATGTGGCTCTTCCACCACCTAACTGTGCTTGTGGGCACCTAACTGTGCCTCTAGCACTCACACATAGAAACATAAGGTGTGCCTGAGGCATACACCTTGAGATATCCCAACATAATTCATAGTTGGGGAAGTATACATGTGTGTGTGTGTGTGTGTGTGTGTGTGTAAAGAAATAAGTGTTTCTGTGAGATACATTTACTAATCAAAATTTTTGTGTGTGTGTGTGCGTGTGTGTGTGTGAGTGAGAGAGAGAGAGAGAGAGAGAGAGAGAGAGAGAACAAAAAAGTGCTATTCTAGTTTGTAAACTTCCACCTCTAAATTTTGATTTTGATTTTTTCCATTTTTGGGTAAAGTTTTTTATTTTTTTCACTCTCACCCACCCTCTCACATACCCATGGTCCACTCCAAGTGGCACATTCGCCACACAACAAGATTTGAATGACTCAAAGTTTGAATGACTCAAGTGGGCAAATGTCCAACTCAAATAACCTTTTAGGGGGTTTGCTTCTCTAGCAGTTTGGGGAACCATTTGGCTATCAAGGAGATATTTTTTCTTCTGATGTCGAGGAGGCCCAATCTACCCTGCATTTTCGGAGCCTTGAGAGGAATGGTGTGCATCCTTTTTTTACCTACTTCCTCCGCCCACACAAAGCTCCTGAATAGTTGCTCAACCTCATTCCAATGCGACTTCTTGAAGTTCTAGATTGAGGCCATGTAGGTCGTCTCTGGCATTCTGGCATTCCATCCGATGATGAGACCCTGCCATCTCCTTAGTTTTTCCTTAATGTTTTTCTTAAACCAGTTGAACCTTTGGCGTAGGGTCAAACTTAGATTGATGGGGGCCCCTAGGTATCTTATGATGTTACCTCAAGGGATTATCTACTCTTTAGGTTGCTCAAGCCACACCGGCGGTGGAACGTGGTCCAACCGGATAGCAAAAGTATTAGTCCAGCTTGTAATCGAGCCTGAGGTGAGGCAAAAGCTTTGGAGGTTCTGCAAGAGGTTTCTCATGTTGGATTCATCTTCTACGAAGCTAGCTAGGATGTCATCCGTGAACAGTTGAACAAGAAACTGACTCCCCTCTGGTAGGTTGACCTTTTGACCATTTGCATTAGGGGGACTGTGCCAATAACAAACAGCAGCGGGGCAAGAGGGCACCTAGCCTCACTGATCTCCAAAGTGAAAATTTGCCCACCGCATCCCCTTTGATTCACAAGTTCACTTAGGCATTTCCAAAGAGGCTGTCAACAATTCTTAGAAATCTGGTGCCTAGCCCAAGTTTCTCCATCACTGCTAGTAAAAAGTCCCACTGGACGTGATCATAGGCTTTATCAAGATCGAAACCGAAGAAGATGGCTTTCTAAGCTGAGTAGTCCATGTAGTCGATCACTTTAGACCTGTTAGGATATTTTCGAATATGTCCCTACCTTTTACAAACCATTGTGCTCATTATCCACTATGTTGGCGGAAATATCCCTGATCTTGATAGAGACATCAATCATTTTATACAAGGTGTTAAGCATTGTGATCAACCTCCAATCACTGACCTTAAGGCGATTTTGCCTTTTGGGAAACAGCTTCATAAGACCCGCATTCGAATGGGATGTGAGGGAGCCCACCTTTATGGATTTGTTGGCCATGTTGGTTAGATCTTCTCCTATGAAATCCCAGAAAGCACAGTAGAATTTAGTAGTAAGGCCATCCGGGCTTGGTGCTTTGTCCTTGGATAGAGCCTTTAATGCTTCTTCTAGTTCTGTAGTCAACCCTAGCTAGGACTTCATGGGGACTTTACTCTGAAATTTAGATACCCTACAGTCAACCCTAGCTAGGACTTCATCCAGGCATTTGGCCCATCCGATGTCCTTGACTGGCTCTTGGCCCACAATTGCCCCCAATTCCTTTAAGAAAGTAATGTGCTAGAACTCAGTGGTGAGGTTACCTTTGGCATCTTGGACTCGGTCGATCTGACCTCTAGCTCAATTTCTTTTAACTTGTTGAAAGAAGACCTTTGATGCGCAATTGCCTATGTCCAACCAGGATTGCCTACTCTTGGACGGCAACAAGCAGGATGCAACCTTAAATGTGCAAAGGGACAGATCACAGTTTAGGGGGAAGTCCCAAGATAGCCTCTTCCACTCTTTCCAGCTCCGCACCTTGCAAGGTAACTTCTGCTTCAACCAACAGCATGGAAAGAATCAAATCTGCAAGGGTCTGCTTTAGTGCCTCTCTTAGGCCTTCTATGGTGTATGTCAGGGATCCTTTAGACTCCTTGCGCCGCCGTTTGTTGGTCCTATCCTAATCTTTAGACAGTCGCACCACCTTCCTGATTGCATGATCCCACCTCTCCTGCAGATCTAACACGCCATCGTGCGCCTCCTCCTAGTTCTTACGGATTGCAACACAAAACTATGGAAGGGACAAAGGCCTTTTAACACAGAAGCTCCAGCTAATTGGTGAATGATCTGAAACTATGGAGATAGGCAAACAATCACCTTGCATGGGGCTTCTGAGCCATGAGCCCTCGTTTGAGACATAGAAACAATCAAGCCTACAGCTCTGAACTCCATGCCCTTTCTGTGATTATTCTAGGTGAACCCACTCAGACTCCCTTGGACTAACTCGGATCAATCAACGAGACCATGATTTAGGCAAAGCTTCTCCCATGCTTCCCTTTTGGGACTAGCTCTTGGTTTTCCACTATGAGACCTATCAAACTCAGCTTCAGTGAAGTTCCAGTCCTCTCCTAAAATCCGTTTACCCTCTCCCATGCATGCACTCAGTCTCTCCCAACATTTGGCTCTATCCTATGGGGCATGGGGCGCATAGACACTTGCAACTTTCACTTCCACACCCTCAACTACGATCTTGGCTGTAACAATGCACCCTTCCTTATCTCTATACAACTCACTAGAATTAAACTTATTGGAAACTACAGTCCCACCCCTACCTTACTCCGGGTAGTGCACAAAGAGGTTGAAATCCCTATTTTTCTAGGAATTCCAGAATCTATCTCCCTCACCACATTTAAACTCCTGAAGCATAATGACTTGCAGATTAACTTTCTAGAAAATTGACAGACATCTCCTTTGCTTAATTGAGCCACACAACCCTAACATTCCAAGATATCACATTAAGATCAAAACCTAAAGCACCTCCCCTTCCCTACCCGCTACCTAATGGGATAGCGCTTCATAAGCATCTTTAAGGAAATTAAAGCGGTTCTCTCTACCACCACCCACGTGCTTGCCACCTCCTTGATCCTTTTTTATAGATTATGATTCGGTTGGGTCGTTTGTTTGCTCCTAGCACCATCGGGATGTATTGAGGCTTGTTGTTTCTCTTCGAGGAGCCTCTTTTTGTGATGCGCATCTGGGAGGTCCTCATATTCATCCACAACCACAAGGGCTTGAGTATGCATTTTTGCTCCATCGTTTCCTTCAGTAGCCATATTGGTTATTGCCCTAACTACATTGGAGGCATCCACAATAATGCTGCAAGATTGAAGAATAATACGGTGGTTACTCCAATTCTTTTGGTGATGCAAGTGATGGTTCTATCAGAAAAAGGTGCCCAAGTGAGATTCACCCTGATTCACCATACTCTGTTTTATCAATGTAGACATTATTTGGGAGTTGCAAGCAAGGTGTATAGCACTTCATCAGCATCTTAAGACAAAATTAGCATCTAGTAAACTCATGCACTTGCAAGTGATGCCCCTCCACATGTCCTCTCCCCCTTCCTTTGATCGGTTTTGCTGAGCTCCACTATAACACACATTGTACCATAACCAAATCACATGCTTTAAATGATGCATCACTCTTACTACCCAAAAACACTCTAAGGCAAACCCAAAACTATACATAGTCTTAGGCAAACCCAATATATCCACAATCTTAGGAAAACACATGTTGATTCCATTGATATTATGTATTTAAAATGTACATAATCTTAGTTGAACACATCCACCTAATCCTTGCTTTGATCAACATACCATATATATCAGCTTACGAGCCTGTTTAAGATAGCTTTCCATGGTAATCTTTGTCAAGCCTGTTTGAGGTAGATTATGATATGAAAAAAGATATCTATGGATAGAGATCTTGTTGGAAACTTTGTGAGTATAATATCTTATGCACTGCATTGTGCATAGTAGCATCGATTTGCAGCCTCTGAAATACAACCCACTCGACCAAAGCCACTACATATAGAGCTACTAGAAGTTTTGTGGTGGTTTGATCAAGCTATGGTGGCAATGTAGTTATATTTAGCATGTGGTGAATGTGCTTCACATAAGCTTCCTCATAAACAATTTCAATGTTAAAGACAAGTCCATCCTCTCATTGGTCAATAGTGGTAAGACCACATTCATTGTGAACGTCAAACATAATTGCTCAATACTTATAAATTAAGGACGTTAATGTGCATAGGCATGTTTTTCTCTCTAGAAGATAAATTACTTATTAGTGTATAGGTATGGGCATAATGGATTCTACAAAAGCTAAAACAAATTTGTTTTTAAAAAAGTTACAAAACAAAGTCAATTCTTTGGACTTTGGGCCAATAAGTAGGCGACCTCAAAAGGATTCTTCAATGGTACCAAAAAACATTGAGGGAAGCATAGCAAAAACTTAAGATAACTTCAAAATGGGGAAAGTAAAATTGCCAAGAACGTTGTTTTTCTCCCTAGAAAGCATTCAAGAAAAAAGAAAGTAATGGCTTTAATAGTGTTGAATATCATTTCTCTCCATAGAATTCATGTATTCCCCAAGACATGGTAACCTCTAAAATCAATGTTTATAAATGTAACATTTATCTTCCCAACTAGTATTTGAAAATATGCTCGTGTTTAGTTCATTTTCCTTCTCAACTCATCCATAATTGTAACTCTACAAGGCAAAAAGATGTGATTTGTATTTGTAGAATGTTGCAAATGTTTTGCATTTTAAATTATCATATAAAATAGTCAAACCAAGTAGACACGTTTTCTTGAAGATATTGTTAAGTTTGAAACCATGCAACTATCAACAACTAACGAATTATGCCTTGAATACACATTTAGAAATCAAAGCTCTTTAGTGTCACTTTAAAAAAAAAGTAACGTTAGTATTTTTTATAATCATTTATTCTTTCTCAGTTAAAATCTATTCATCATATACATTAGGATGCCTCTAATCAATATATCTTAAGATAATTGTTATTTTTCCCAATGACTAATGTAACATTGAAATTAAGAAAAATAAGAATTAGCAATATTTGAGTCCCTCTTCATACACAAATTTTTATTGCACTGCAACTTCATCTTGATAAGCACTCTACTATATGTTCTTAAGTCCACACAATTAATTTCATAGTTATCCCATCCCATCAATGAACACTATTTTCTCACATCCCTAGGCTATTTGCAAATGTTTATGGATAAAGGGTTGGAACGTGGGCTTACAACTGCATAAATGTGATAACAAGAGCTCTTGCTAGTGAGAGATGCTCTTTCTAATGGAACCAACCCACATTTAGAACCTTTGTCAGCTCTAATTAGGGACCATCCCCACTAGGATCAAGTTTCTTTCACTAAGCCTTTGAAATGTCTACATCCATGACCTAAGGTTCACCATTCATTAACTTGATTAAATGGGAGAGCCTATTGAGGCTTGCCTCTAAGCCTAGCCCTGCATTTCAAGTATTGGGGGGGGCGGCGGGGGGGGAGGGACAGAGGGATGGATGGATGGATGGATGGAGAGAGAGAGAGAGAGAGAGAGAGAGAGAGAGAGAGAGTGGAAGACATCTCAACTTTGGATGAGGACTGTCATTCACCTAAGGGCTAGTGCATGCGAGCATTGGGGGATGTGATTTATTTCACTCCAAGGCATGGTGAAAGATCCGTGAGTCTCATCAATTGAAGAGGAGTTATTACAGGAAGTGATGTTTGATAGAGCGTTAAAGAAGGAGGCAGAGGAACAGAATGGGAACACACGTACATGGATGGTTGGTTCCAAGGTGTAGTGAACAAGGAGTAGTAGGAGGTTCATCTACTCACAATCATATTGAAAGAGATGGACCAGCAATTGATTGGGTTAAGCCAAAACTAAACGACTTCATCAAGGGGCTAATCTATCTCTTCTCTATTGGACATATCCCAACTACGAAAGAACTGCAGGAGTTTATGGAATTTGAGTGTGATCTTACATTTTGTGGCTATGACATGAATTTCTAAGGAGAGGCTTCCTTTTGGTGCAATGGTGCGAAATGAGTTGGCTGGCATCTTTCTGGTTTATGGATCTTGTCATCCCTTGGGCGCCGGCCTTTAACATGGATTTTTTCATCTACCACAAGTGTCCGATGTGGATGAAATTCCCTAACTTGCCTTAGTGGATAAGGGATGCATTAGAGATGATTGCCAGTATGCTAGGGAGAGTCCCTCTCATATCATTGGCTACGAGATCTCCATTTGGGCCTAAATGGGCTTAGACACTATGGGATTAGGATTTGGCCATTTTGGATTTCATGGAGATCAAGTTTGATGATGAGGTGGATCAACTTCAACAAGTTAGATTTAGGCCCTTCCCAGATACTTGTTTTGTCTACAAAAGGTAAGGCACTTCACTCAAGTGTGCCTACCGCAAAGGACTAAGAAGGATATTGAGATGGGACTTTCACGTCTTGATGAGGAGCCTTCTCAACTACAGGAGGAAAAGAAATAAAAGCCTACATGCAGAAGACAAAGCTCAGATCGAAGAGAACAGGGAGAGGTTTTGGAAGTAGACTCTTAGGGATGAAAGGTTGCCGGGAAAAAAGGGAAGGTGCAAGACTTGCATACAAATTTTTGAAGCCCTAGCTCATGCTAAGAACTCAAAGGAACTTATTTGATCTCCAGCTGACAAGAATCCGAATGACATGCATTTGGGACGAGCGGCCTCAAAAGACAGTGCAACAACCAACAAGACAGCTTAAGCTTGGCCTACAAGTGCAAAAATTAAAGGAGTGGATATCAGAGTGGCTGATGAAGTCCTTCTTGACACCAATCAATGGAAATGGTTTTGGAAGACAACCTTACATGGAAACCACTTCATGATGTGGTGTCGAATAATGAAAAAGTCTCTTCGCAGTCAGTCCCAAAGAGGGTCAAGGAGGTGGCTCAACAGCTTGGTGTAGGTAAGTTTACCATTTTAATTTCTTTAGGGATGCATATAAGTCCTTATCTGAGCCAGTAAGGGTGAGGGGAGAGTACGGGCTAGTGGGGAAGGATGGATGAGCACCCATTGGGTCTACAGATGTGGCATTCTTTGTGATACATTTCTTCCCTACATATAGATGATATTCTATATGTACCTAATTAAAATTTTTATACATGAAACCATTCATGCCTTGTCCCATGAGACCATGATCTACTAAGTTGATAAAACTAGGATGAAATATACAAGAACTTGGCAAATTTGGATCGCTTACTAGCATCTTCTTACATCTTCCATCTATTTTTTATCTTGGCTAGGGTAAAGTATACTTTTCTTCTTGAATTGATGTGCTTTTTCCAATTGTTTCTATTGACTCTTACGTGCTTAATATATGCTACTTTGTTTATGAGCTTGCAAGCAGTCATGTTGTTGTTGATGGCATCTATGGGCTTAGCTTTGGTAAAGGTTGGTCCAATCAAGGACTTTACATGGTTTTGAATCTGCCATTTAATCTCCTAAGTAGGTTCATTGGTTACCTTATATGGTGGATTCATGATACGATTCTCCACCATAGGCTCTTTTCTATAAAAATAGAGATCCCATTGTGTGTATATCTATAGAAATAAAGACAATCCTTGAGTCTAATTGGTGCCATGTGATTGATACCTATTAGCCTGGCATTACTAATTTCTAAATTCTTGGGAAACAATGTTACTAGTATAGATTGGTGGCAAAGATCAATGATACATGCTTTAATCACATATCATTCACATTAATAAACATATTGTATTACATTTGACAGTCACTAAAGTCATTACATAAATGTTTTATAGTGTATTTCACAATGCTAGGATAATGTTTGTGCTATATCAAAGTGGTACCTATTATCTTGGCATATTTACTTACATTAATACTCTATCTCTCTCAGTGCTAGAATAATGTTGGTGCCACATCAATGGTACATATCTATTATCCTAGCTTATTTACTAATGTTAAAATTTTCCTTGAAAAGAACTTTTGTCTAGCTTGTTAAACTTAGTTTCAGTCACATAGCCATAACACCTATTTCTAAGAACATACTTTAAATCATGCATCTTTGAATTTAATGGTTTTAAACTAAATGGTGCACCTTGACTTGGGTTAGCATGGGCCATGTATTGCCATGTGGCAGCTAAATCCGCTAAGAATCTCTCGAGCTACTAGCAATCAAAAGTCCATGATCTGAGTGAAGCCTTTCTTATAATATCATATAGAATCTTCATAGTCATAGAATATTGGATTGACCATGTTCCAATCTACTTTGTCTACCACATGCCAACACACATCTAACAATTCAAGCAAGGGAAAACCACAAACCCAAACAAACGCTCCAATAATAATTATAAGCTAGGGCTGAGTGATAGGATAATCTCAATGCTACCTTCTTATCTACGAAAAGAATTGATCTACCAAATAAGTATACATAGTTAGCCTAGGAAGACATTTTTCATTTGTTGATATTAGGGAGATTACACAGGCTTTATGCACTATTCTTTATTGTAATTTGTAAGTGCAAGTGTATATGTTTGGATGTCCAATGTATTCTAATGTTTACAAAACTCTAGGTTTCATAGAACTCCATGGCTATTAACAAAACGTACAGCTTATTCTTGTTCTTGTCTTATGTTAACCAATTGAAATTTGAAACATGACTGAGATTTTTGACTAATAAACAAAGATAAAAGATATGTTAAATTAAAATTAAAAATGGATTTTCTTATTGGTTTTTCCATGTGCAAATTTCAAATTGTTAAATTTATGCAAAAAATAAGAGGTTAGCTTTGCATCAAAAAGTGTTTCCTATTTGGTTTGAGGGTTGATATTGGCCTTCTAGGACTAATTCTTGATTCAAGTTAAGGAGGTTGGTATGAAACATTTTAGTGTGGAAGGTCAGAGCCTGTAGAACAAATGTTCAAGCATGCAAAAGGGGCCTGTAGTAAAAAAGCCAAGGGTGCTATGAAACACACTAGTGCAAGAGGTGGCTTAGGCCCATGTAATAATTGCTTGATCATGCAAGGGGAGCCCACAATATAACTACCCAAGGATGGTAAGTGTGGGAGAGGGCCCACAATACAATTACTCAAAAGTACAAACACCTCATCTTGTGAGGACATTTGGAACTGGACCCATGCGATACGGATGAATGTAAAGCATCCAAGGAAGCTGGTAAGTTGTCATGACATGGAATAATTGATGAATGGGACAAGACAACATCCATGCCAATGGCCAACTGGAGATCTCAAAAAAAGGGTTATGGCCGTGTTGCTACCGCTAATTTTAGGTAGGAAACATGAGATGCAAGAATGGGAGATGACCTATGGCTATCTTTTATGACCATTGATATTGATAAAATATGCTTTCATGACTTTCTTAACATATTCTTGGTATATTTGGCAGATGAATGTGGTTAGAACATCATGACAAGTGTATATACATAGCTAGGTAGACCCACTAAACATCAAAATTATTTTAAAAATCTCTTGGATGCCTTTGAAATTCATGATTTGAAGGTACTTTGATATCACAACATAAGATGGTTATGAGGGGGCTAGCAGATATGAAGAGATGAGAAGAGGTTATTCAACAATCTTAAACATATGTAATGCTCAAAATAACATGACATTTAGTAAAGATATCTTTGTTCAAGTGCAAGTTCATATTAATATTCTTGCCGATGTTTTGGATTTGCTGAAAATTTTTGTAGAGTTAAAAGTCAAAAACTTGTCCTCTAGCATGTAGAAAACATCAACAAAACAACCTACATGCATTATTCTTTCATTATTATTCATCAACATATCACCACCACAATAATATGATTTTGTACTATAGTGCTATAACCATACTAAACCATCCAATGGATACCTTGTGATATTCTTGCCAAACACCCCCTACATACCAATTAATTAGCCTATTCTAAAATAAACTAACTACACAAGCTACCGACATTAACCAACAAGCATATCCTAGATTTTTGCAAAGCAAAAAAGTTGTCATTATTAATAATTAAAAGGTCAACATTATCTACTTTAATCCACTGTGAGAAGCCAAGAATTTGTATAGCTAAGTCACATACATAATCCATATCCCCTAAAAGAAAGAAAACTTTTGCTAATAATTTCAATGATATGATTTGGTACTATATAAAAATTTGAATTACAATTATTTCCAAGAATAAAATAATTCCTATAACACATCATCACAATATAACATGAATACAATCTCACTCAAAATACTCTATCATATGAAATAGAATTTAGAAAAATAAAACCTTCAAGCATGTAATCCAAACAATGATATTTCATTATCACACAATACTTTACCATCTAAACACCCTTTTCAAGATACTCCATGGTACAATAATTTACCGTCTAAACACCCTTTTCAAGATACTCCATGGTACAAAGTGTTGAAAGAATCATGATTTGCAAAACACTCCCTAGAGGTTAAGGGTGAGTGCACATGATTCTCATGAGAAGAGGCACATACCATGTAGTTGATCTCAACATCTTATACTCTATGGAATCCCTTATACTTGAGAGTTCTTGTAAAGTATTTGATTATTATTTTGTAATTAGATAGATATTTGAATGTTGATTTGGTCATTTTAGAGTCCACATTGCATCAATTTAATTGGCAATGTCTTTAAAGCTTTTTGTATGGGACTTTAATGGTTAAGTGCTCAGTATTTGAAAATTTTCACTTAGTATGATATAGACAATGAGTCTAAGGTTCTATGCCAAGCCTATATCCATAAGGTGATGCTAAAAGTCGAGAAAACAGCTTTATGTTTTGACTTTTTATGACTACCTAATAAACATCATGACATTGATTCTTCTTCATAAAAAAAGAGTCTCCTATTCTCCTTTAAACCGACCATTTTACTATGTTTTATACAAAGATCGAACTGGAAGATTATGGTCTCATAAATTGTGTCACATGGAGCATGCCAGTGTACTATGTGGTGAAGGATACAAACAAGTGTCTGGGCATGGATGTACACAAGTGTGCGGTGTATGAACAAAATGGGTGGAGCTCTTGGCTCTATTTGAATGATCCCAATAGAGTCTTTTGTATGGATTGAAACTCTATAGGCCTAAAGCTTTTTTGTACATAGTCTCACAATTTTTCCTTTTGTGGTCTGATCCCCATAAAGCATGTTTGTAAAAGCTCAATTGGATCTATGTGCAAACTACTTGATCAAGGATGGAAGCCTTGCATTGGCCATTGTGTGAGGATGGCCAAGGTAGAAAGAATATGAAGGAAATTACATGACTGTCAAAAGCACATCATACACAAGAAAACAAGCGACTTCAAAGAGTTAAAAATGATGTAGAAATCAAGTATTGATCCTTGTTATTTAGGAAATCATGATGCTATGTAGCCAATGAACTCTCTCCAAGTGCTACATTGAGGGAGGGTGTTGAAAGAATAAGGGTTTGTAGAATATTCCCTAGAGGTTAAGGGTGAGTGTGCACATGCTTCCCAGTAGAAGAGGCAAATGAAAAAAACATGGGTCTCATAAATGATGTCACATGGAGCATGGCAATGTACTATGTGGTGAAGGATACAAAAACATGTGTGTCGATATGGATGTACACAAGTGTGTGGTGTATGACACAAATACGTGGAGCTCTTGGGTCTATTTGAAGGAGCCCAAGAGATTCTTTTGTATAGGTTGAACTCAATATGAACCATTTGCATACATAGTCTCATCATTTTTCCTTTTGTGGTCTTATCCTCTCCTTCTGCGAGGTCTCGTTATCTCAAGCATTCATGCTCACCAAGCTCCCTTGTACACTGCCTAGCTTGAAATGTATCACAAGAGTGTGGCCTTTACAATTTATTAGATCTTCATCTCTAACTTTCTAATTACTATACCACCGATACAAATTCTTTAACCATGTACAAATTATACTAATTACTATACCACATATACAAATTGTTTAACCATGCAAAAAGTATGGAATTTATTAGAAATTTCCAAGACATTCTATTGTATAAAGTGTGGCCTTTACAATTTATTACAGCTTCTCCAACATACTAATATCATGTACAGAAATTGTTTAATCATGCACCATGTATTAATCATCTCCAACTTACTATACCATGTATATATTATTTTAAACCATGCACACCATAACACAAATCCTTTCTTGATGAATTAATTCCGACAGTAATTAAAATACATTCACATTTATATAATATATTTTACTTTTTTTAAATTTATAATCTCATGAACTATGCATACAATTTTGTTAAATATATAAATAAATATTTCCATTAAAACAATAAATTCCACTATCTCACCCAAGCCCATTTTCTTTTCTTCCTTTTTAAAAATTTCCTTATCTCTTCTTTATGCATTCTCCTCCTTGTTCTTCCCCCTCCTTTATTATGTATTTACAAAAGCTTAAGGAAACATTTGCAAATAATTTCAATACAGCAATTTTGTACTATATGAATTCAAATTATAATTCTTTTTAAGTATATTATATATCTAGTTTTGAAACCTTCACACCCATTTAGATGAAATCATTATCAAAGGAAATATTTGACTGTTTTCTCTCGTAACTTTTCCTTGCTTCCAATAAATTGAAGAATAGTACATTGCATGAAGTGCCAAATATTGAAAGAAGCATATAGTACTAAAGCATGCTTAATATCAAAATCATTGTGATATCTCTTCACAGTTTCCCTTATACCCATATGCACAAGTGCTAATGACAATCTATATTCATTCTCTTTTTTCAAAAAGCTTTAGTCCATTCTTTGATTTCTAATCAAATTGACATACCTCCAAGTGTTTTAATCATCTTCCCTTTCAAATAATCAAGCAACTCATATCATAATGCTAGTGGTCCTTCATATTCCATGTCTTCTTTGTTTTTAATTGTTGAATCTGTTTCTCCAACAAAGATCTTTTAGGTAGTAGAAAGAGATACTACATGTGGAAGTATGAAGAGTATATGAAAATGATTTCAAATGAGGATTACCAAAAAGCGAGCGGAGAAAAGCGAGCAGCCCCAAATAAGCGAGCAAGATTAAGTAGGTTTCAAGTGAGCGAGAACCTCATCCAACATCTTATTCCTCTCAATATCATTGGAATAATTGATGTGATCATAAGCAAATTAAACATATTCCAACGATGAAGGCATGCCTGAAACTCACAATTAACTTCTCTTTCATCCCCATACTATCAATTTGAGTCATTGTGGAGAGGTAGAGACACAACAATACATAAAATTTGCGATAAAAAAAGCAAACACTACTCAGATTGAACATCCACACAGCAAGATAATGATATATCACAAGGTAGTATATATGACTGAAAATATGTAAACATGATCATGTGCTACATATACATATCATGTCTTTTATGCTTGCAGAAGATCATCGATACATTCGATCCAAAAACATGGAAACAGAACTAACTATGTCAAAAGAAAAAAAACACATTTTCATCATAAGGATTAATTTTGCTTAGTGAAAATACCTATGTAATCTGGACAATACCATGCTTTAAAAAACTTAGGGAGCCAAAAAAGGATTTTAGCCCTCCATACTTCTATTATGACCAATGTCTGAATGATAGTTCTATCGGAACTAGAAATGAATGCATCTAACCACTATGTTGAGTGCTCATCCAGTATCCTGTAGAATATTATGTTAAACTCAATACGTGACCACAAACTCAAGCATAAGAGGAGCATGATTCAAGTGAAATAATTGGCAAAGACACTCTGTAACTAGCATCCTACTACATCTAACAAAAAATATGCACCATGCGTTAACAAGCTTCTATTTCCACCCCTATAAGCAAACTCGTATCCTGTAGTATGAAAAACTTTAAGGAAAACGGGTGTGATTTTTGGTGAGCTTTTTGTCATGAGCTTTTTTTCAATTTTCATGAATATTGTGAGCTTTTCATTCACCTGAGAGAGAGAGAGGGGGGGGGGGTCATGGAGTGGGGTGGGTGGAAAGTTTGGGTTGTGGTTGCAGTTAAGAGGAGAGAGGGGGGGGAGGGGAGATAAAGGAAAAGGGGAGGGATGGGTGCATGGGTAAAGTGGCATGGAGAAGGGAGGGGAGGGGAGTTGGAACATATATTCGTTATCATAGTTAGAGGGGGAACTTATAAGGTATGCAAAGAGGAGTGCAAGGAGGAGAGAGAGGATGAGGAATGTGAAAGTTATGCTCATCTACTAAATGTAAAGGGGAAGGGAGAGCATATGGGAAATTTGTTCATTTTCAAATTGTATAATTTGATAGATTTGACCTCATATTTGGATTCCTCATCGAATTCTGGTTGTTTTGAGTACCAACATGACCATATTCTGATAAAAATTAGAAAAATGTTGTTTTTGTCATGAATTCATTTTGGCCTGTTTTGGGCCTATTTTGAGTCTGCGTTAGCCGCAGACTCAAAATAGGCCTAAAACAGGCCAAAATGAAAAAAACACCAATTTTCCAATTTTTATCGCAATATGGTCATGTTGGTACTCAAAATGACCAGAATTCGATGAGGAATCCAAATATGAGGTTAAAAGTTTCAAATTATACACTTTTAAAATGAACATATCTCCCATAGTTCCTCCCTTCTACTTTGAATATGGACATATCTTCCATAATTTTTTGCCTCCTACTGCCACTCATATCCGCCCCCCCCTTGTGCATAGTATACACTCTTCCACCCCTTCCGCATGCTATGAAAATGAATATATCCTATATCCTCTCCCCCTCTTTCTAACCTCTCCATCTTTCTTATAACAAAAACATGTATGGATTTCTAAAAAAAGCTCGCAAAAAAAAAGGAAATGGTAAAAAAGCTCACACTAAAAAGCTCGCCAAAAGATTTTTCCCAAGGAAAACATTGCACTTAATCCATCAATTAAGCCAGTGACTACTCATGATGCACAATCGAACAATCATCAAGGAAAGTCTAGTCAAGCAAGTTGAAGCAAAAAACCAAATATCTATTTGGATCTATGCCGTGGTGTATCCGCCAACCATGAGTAGCAAAAGAACCTATGAAAAAAGCAAAATAGGGATTATGCCACTCTACCATGATCACTTCCATGCTACAAATAAGGGAATACATAGTCATTTTAGGGTACTTTTAGGGTTCATTCCCAACCACTAAAAAGAGAGCCAATGCTATCTATTTGTATTCATAAAATCTTTATGAACATTATCATGTTCAATATAAGGATAGGAGCCAGCTCAATGGGTAGTCTTAAACAAATATAAATACTATTCGAATTTTAACCTTATGCAAAAGCTTTTTTTTAAACACAAAGTAAAACTTGATTATACATATAGATGGGAATCAGGTCACCATTGTAAGTATGTATTTAGTAATTAAGTTGAAATTATTCCCTTAGAAAAATAGCTCAATCAACATAGTACCCATATTATATATCCAAAATTTACAAGATCTCATTCATACCATTAGATTGTTTTCATCACTTGTCATGAGTACTAACCTCAATTGGCATTATGTATTTGGGTCAAAATAGTTTTTAGTATAGGATATAATGGAGCAATACATTTATGTAATATCTAGTGATCATAGTTTCTAATATAGGATAAAATGGAGCATAGAGTAATGTTGTCATTCAAAAATGATAATATACCTTCCTTGACCATATACAAGTATCATGCATTCATAAAAAAAGTTAGTCATAAACTGCAATATAATGTGCCCATAATGCATGTACATTAAATCTTCACATGTTAGAATGTGAGAAAGGGAATAATTTAACTATGAAATCAGGGATCAATGTAGGAAATGGTCTTCTATGCACACATATATGCTAAGGGTCCATCTAATACAATATTGGAAATTGATGTGAGTATAAGTGTATGCATCCATCGGTGATATATATGAGTGTATGCATCCATTTGTGATGTATATTGTTGTACTAATCCATGGTGCTTTACCGCTTGAGTTGTTTGTAGCGCAATGCCATAAAAATTTCATGCTGCAAAACACACACAAAAAAATGGCATTTGTAGCATTAATCCAAGCATTTCCTACAAGCAATCTCCATCCCTCCCTTTCCTGCTTACTCTTTCGGCCACCTCCACCCTCTTGTTGCCCTTCAAGACTGCCTCTTGCCTCCTCGCCTCCTTGCTTCCTCACCTCCTCACCTCCTTGCTTCTTTGCCTTCTCACCTCCTTGCATCATGCTTGTTGCTAGCAATTCCAAGGCTATCCCTCCCCTCATTGGCCACCTCCTCTACTCCTCACGTCATCCTTCTCCTCATTTTGGTGTCTCCAATGAATAGCTTGGGGGTCTTGTTTTTGGAGGGGGGAAGCATAAGAATGGCAACACCTTAATGCGTTGTCATTTTTCGTGCTTTTGCCACCCAAATACAAGACCTGCAAAGCCCTTGCTTAAGCTTGAATGGGCCTCTTGATTTTGGGAGTGTTAAGCCATTTTTGACCATTATACCCCCAAAATCAAGAGGCTCATTCAAGCTTAAGCAAGGGCTTTGCAAGCATTGCAAGTCTAGTAAATGAAATCAATCAGATTAGGAATTGGCAAACTCAATTTGGGAATGGTCAGAAATACTTTGTCTTTGAATAATGCCTTGGATCATGGGATTGTGAAGATAGTGGGAGAGAGGGAAGGAGTCTCACTTGCAGCTTTCTCACATGCACAATGGGGGAATACGCACAAAGGTGGAGGCTGAAAACAGTTTTCCTCTTCTTAGTTGTGAAAGCCAAAAGAACTCTAGTACAAAGAAAATAGAAGAACCCTATATGTGGGTCTCAAACCAAACTCAACTAACTAAGGTGGCATACTAACTGAGCCACAAACTAGAGTAGATAAGGATAGCTGTCATCCAGCTATTATTCGTGGGCGGTGTACCAACCGCATCTCCAGCTAACAAGTCGGTGACATAAATACACAACGGTCACCCTGGCATATCGCAAGTGGAGCTCGATATCTCAACACTCCCCCTCAAGCTCAATCCCAATTCCTGCACACCAAGTAGGTCTCTGAACTTGTGCAGCTTCTCTGCGCCCAATGCTTTCGTGAATATGTTAGCTACCTGATCCTCTGTACTGACATAAACTAGATCAATAAGACCTAGTAAAACCTTCTCCCACACATAGTGATAATGCACCTCAATGTGCTTTGTTCTAGCATGAAAGACTGGGTTCTTTGCCAAGTGTATGCTGCTCATGTTGTCACAATAAATGACAACTGGCCCATCTGTAGACTGATGCATATCATAGAGTAGCTTATGCAACCAAGCTACCTCACATGCAACCATTGCTACACCCCTGTACTCAGCCTTTGTGCTCGACAAGGCAACTGTAGGCTGTTTCTTGCTGCTCCAAGTGACTGCAGCACTCCCAAAAGAGAACACATATCCACTGGTAGATCGTCTATCAGAAATACTACCAGCCCAATCAGCATCAGTGTATCCATGCAACTGTATCTGAACCCCAGCCTCATAAAATAGTCCATACTGCAATGTGGACTTCACATACCTGAGTATGCGTCTAGCTGCATCCAAATGCGGTGTCCTTGGAGCTTGCATAAACTGACTTACCAATCCAACAGCATAGCTTAGATCTGGCCTGGTAATAGTCATATAAATCAAACTTCCTACTATGCGTCTGTACATAGTAGGGTCTTCCAAAAGCTCACCTGCATCTGTGCTCAGCTTCACATTCTGCTCCAAAGGAACTGAAATAGGCTTACAGCCTGTCATCCCATATTTGGACAGCATGTCCAATCCATACTGCCTCTGCAAGAGCTGTATCCCACTTGGTGATCTAATCACCTCAATGCCCAAGAAATAACGCAGCTCTCCCAAATCCTTCATCTCAAACTTCTGCCTCAATAGCATTTTCACATGAAGGATATCTTCATCTTCATTTTTCTCAGGAGATACGAGATTGGAAGGAATTGGCCTTCTTCGAAGGCAAAAGGTGAAGTATTGGTGCTTGTTCAAATATCGGATGCAGATTGCTAAAAGGTGATGGACAAAGAGTACTGAAGCCATAAGAGTACCTGCTTGAGAACTCAGCGAGTGTTCATGGTCTTGGTTATCTAGAAATATTCATTGGTTGTAGACCTTGCCATAGGAAGGACGGGTTGAAACAAACCCTCAGAGAACCCGACTCCAGGTTGTTCACTCATTATGAGGGGGCAACTTGAAGATCATGACGGCTGGATTGCTCGAGTTCAAAGGCGGGAACATGATTGAAGGAGGTGGTGCTAGGACGTGCTACCAAAGATGCACCTGTGTACTAGGATGGTGTGTGGAAGTGGAACCAGACTTGGTGGAGCAGGAGCCATTGCATGAAAAGCTAGGTAAATATTGTGACATCGAAATGTTCCAGAGGACTACGACCAGGGAGTTATTGGAGCATTGTCATCAGCATGTTGGCATTGGGCCTGGATGTGTCGATGAGAGGGGGTGTTGGAAAGGTCACACCTGTGATGATCAAATCATCAACATAAATGACAAGAAGCATAATACCTTTCTCTGTTTTTCTCACATAGAGTGAGAAATATGCCTTGGAAATCTGAAAGCCAATAGTGACAAGATACTGTCCTATCTTGTCAGACCATGCTCTAGGTGCTTGCTTCAAGCCATACAAGGCTTTCTTCAACCTGCAAACAAACTCAGGATGAGTAGCATGAACATAACCTGCTGGCTGATCCATAAAGACCTCTTCTTGCAAATCACCATGCAAGAAGGCATTCTTTACATCCATCTGATGTAAAGACCATCCCTTTGATGCAGCCATAGCAATGGCTGCTCTTACGGTTGCCATCCTTGCAACCGGGCTAAAAGTTTCTTCATAATCAATGCCATATGTCTGTGCATACCCCTTGACAACTAATCTTGCCTTGTATCTATTCATAGAACCATCTGCATTGTGCTTGATCTTATAAACCCACTTACAGCCAATTGCATTCTTGTCTTTAGGCAAAGGCACCAATTCCCATGTAGCATTTGCATCCAAGGCATCCATTTCTTCATCCATGGCTTTCTCCCATTTTTCATTTCCCATGGCTTGCTCAAAAGAAGTGGGTTCTGGTTCCTGTATCATTTTGACCATATAGGCATAGTGAATGGCTGTAAATCCATCATATTGTAGCCTATCCACAGGATACCTAACCCTGGTAGACCTGCGCAAAATAGGCTCAATTCCAAGTGCTCTCAAAACATCCCTGGTCTTCCTTACTCCAGGTGTAACAATAGAGGGAATACCCAACTCATCATCAATGCTCTGTTCTGAGCCACTGGATTCACCATCCACACAAGAGTGACCTGCATTCACATCAAACATGGGCTGATCTACCTTCTCTTTTCCTTTTCGTGATACCTGCATACCACTCTCTGCATTGCTTTGAGGAGATTCTCCTGATCTCACTCTGCCTATCCATGGTGAAGTATGTGAACCACTGCTAGAGGACACTCCAGGTCCACTAATATTTTGTGATTGCTGCTGTGAATTCTATGCAGCATTACCATTTTGTGCATCTACATCAATCATCACATTTACTGGTTTATACCAGCTACTCATCTCATCAAAAACAACATCTCTGCTCACTGTAAACTTACGTGTAGAAGGGTTATAGCATCTATACCCTTTTTGTTGCAGAGAATAACCAATAAAGATGCACTTCTCAGCTTTTGGATCCAACTTGGACCTCAACTCATCTGGCACATGGACATAGGCAATGCAACCAAAAATTTTCAAATGAGAAATATTTGGTTTCCTACCAGTATACATCTCCTCTGGCGTCATGCCATGTATTGTTGCAGTGGGAGTCCTGTTCATTATATAAACTGCTGTAGCAACTGCTTCAGCCCAATAATAATCTGGTAGATCTTTTTCATTTAGCATGGCCCGAGATACCTCTCCAATATGCCTATTTTTCCTTTCTGCAATTCCATTTTGCTGTGGGGTATGACCACATGAATATTGCTGCTTTATACCATGCTCCTGCAAGAACCTTGCAAACTCATTTGAGAGGTACTCTCCCCCTCCGTCTGACCTTAGGCATTTTATTTGTAGGCCTATTTCTTTTTCAACCATAGCTTTAAAAGCTTTGAAGTGCCCAGACACTTCACTTTTCTTTTTCATAAAATACACCCAAAGTTTTCTGCTGAAGTCATCAATAAATGTGACAAAATAGTGACAGCCACCAATAGATGCAGCTTTAGTAGTCCACACATCAGAGTGGATTAATTCCAATGACTTTTTACTCTCTTGAACATGCCTAGGAAAAGGTTTCCTTTCCTGTTTCCCAAATTGACAGGCTTCACAAACCTTGTGCATTTCTACAACCTTGAATTTAGGCAATCTTGCAACAATATTTTGGGCTTGCATTGATTTAAGTCGTTGTATATTAACATGACCAATGCGTTTGTGCCAGATATCAATATCTGCAACTACACCGGTCCCATGTGCAAACATTGCTGCACTCAATTCAGGCATGTCCGCATCCAACGTAAACATCCTGCCCTTCTTCTTTCCTTTTGCTATCAAGCGACCATTATTTTTCATATCCTCAACAAAGCATCCATGAGGATTAAATCTGACCTGCAAGCCCTACTCAACCATCTGACCAATAGAAACTAGGCTCTTGGTGATGTTTGGGACATGAAATACATCAGACAAGTATTTCTTTTTCCCATCCTGCATAGACAAAGGAATTTCGCCAATCTGCACAATAGGATGTGCAGTATCATCACCAGTCTCCACAAATCCTGGTTTTTCCATTTTCCTTGCATCCTGGATCCATTCAGCATGACCTATCATGTGGTTTGATGCACTTGAGTCAACGTACCACACATCATTGCTTTCTTCTGCACTTGTCACAGAATTTGTCATATGCTGCACCATAAACAAATGCTCATTTCTGTCGTCACCCTGTCTACTAGAGGATGCATAATTGCCTTGCTACAATTTTCCATTCATAATGTCATTCTGCTTTTTGTAGCAGTCTTTAGCCATATGCCCCATTTTACCACAGTAGTAGCATTCAACATTACTGTTTGCATTTTGGCCTCTTTGCCATCCACCACGACCTCTTTGGCTCCCCCTGCCTCTAGAGTTACCACGTCCTCCTGCATAGGACTAGTTTTCTTGCATTTGCTGCATATTCTGATTTCTACCATGGCCTGCAGATCGGCCTCCTCTACCTCTGCCTCTACCTCTGCCAGCATTTGAGTTTTCTTTTGAAGTTCCTACTGAAGAAGATGCACCAACATTTCTTTGCTCCTCAGAAATTAGAAGAGCAATCAACTCCTCAAAATCAGGAAATTTTTCACGGATGGCAATGGATGTCCGGAACTGTGCATAATCCTTTCCTAGACCATTCAAGGTCACAGAAACTAAATCGTCATCATCCACTAGCGACCCAATGGAAGTGCATCCGCAATTTTCTTCACCTTCATGTGGTAGTCATTGATGCTCATATTTTCTCTCTGCACATTGTGCAGCTCCTGCTTGAGCTGCATTTTCCTGGCCTATGTATTTGTGCTGTACATTTTAGCCAAAGTATCCCATGCCACCTTTGGTGTACTTGCATCCTGAATATGCACAATCATTGAATCTGAAATACTGATAGACAGCCAGTACATAACTTTTTGGCTCTCTCATGCCATCCTTTAAATGCCTGCATTTCCTGTTGATTGGGAACATTAGGAAGAACTGGTTCTTCTTCATTTCCTGTAATGAACTCCCAGTAGCCTTTTCCCATGAAGAAATTCATCATTCTAAACTTCCATGCCTGGAAGTTGTTCTTGTCATGCTTTTCAGTGACAATATGTGAAAGGGAATCAGATGCCATTACAGCACACTGCAAAATATTCTATCACTGCAAAAACACAGCTTTTGCCTCACACGAGCAGATCTGCAAAACTGACAAAAGTGGTATTTTACCACACAGTCACTTCCTAGTGACGATTTTGCATCAACAGGCAACAAGCATGAATCTGCAACTCCCAAAATCTCTGCACACAGGCATACGATGCAATTTCTGTGGTAACTTTTCACTGACTAGCCGAGCAGTGGTCGCACAGCAAAAACAGAGCCTTTTTCTGAGTGCCTGCGGAGAACTTCCGCCTCCAAAACGGGCCCCGAAATGACCTCGAATCATAAAAATAAAGTCACCAAGGGCTTCGCCTTCTCCACCAACATATAATGCCCTCTCGCCACACCGCGAAGGGCGTCTCAATCTGAGACAGTGCACTCTTGCACTTCTGGCTGTGCTACCTGCAGAGATTTGCTCCCAAACTCGAAATAGGAAAGCAACACTGGTCCTCTTACCAGGACACCACGAACTTGGTTTGCTTTCTTGAGCTCCTTACCACAAACAAGGCTCTGATACCATGTGAAGATAGTGGGAGAGAGGGAAGGAGTCTCACTTGCGGCTTTCTCACATGCACAATGGGGGAATACACACAAAGGTGGAGGCTGAAAACAGTTTTCCTCTTCTTAGTTGTGAAAGCCAAAAGAACTCTAGTACAAAGAAAATAGAAGAACCCTATATGTGGGTCTCAAACCAAACTCAACTAAATAAGGTGGCATACTAACTGAGCCACAAACTAGAGTAGATAAGGATAGCTGTCATCCATAGCTAACAAGTCGGTGACATAAATACACAATGGTCACCTTGGCATATCGCGAGTGGAGCTCGATATCTCAACAGGGTTGGGGTCCCATGAACCTACTGCCTGTGATGATGAATGGTTCTGCCCTCGACTAAAGGTGACGTGTGTAGTAGTAAAAGGATAGCCCTCATGGAATCTCTAAGGGGTCTTGATCTTGGCCATGATTTGCACATTCTAGCACTTGAGCCATACATCAATTTCCAACACTTGAGGCATATAGTGGCTTTGCCCACACAACGTTTCTAGCTGCAATCCAAGCATCAAGCAATCTCATATTCTGTATCCAGAGACATCATGAGGGGTAGAGCCTCTTTTTGGTAGTCTCACTAGCAATATGTATTGAAAAAAAAATGTATTCAATTATTATATTCTTCCTTGCTATATGAATGCTCTTAATGCATCCAAATTGTAGAACTACTTCAATACTACTTCTTAGTTATATTGTATAATAACCTCCATATGTATGCTCGTGAGACAACAAAAAAGAGACCTGGCCACCCAAAAATGATAGCGCATTGATGTGCTGCCATTTTTGGGCTACCAGGCCTCTTTTTTAATGTCTCCTGAACATAAGAACAAGCACTTGTGTTCCTTACATTTCTTTCCAATGGGGGTCTTGATTTTGGGGGTGTATGCCAAAAATTGATAAACAACATTATTTGATGCATATAGGTTTATTAAATCGATAAAATAGGCATGAAAACATCTAAATTGGCTCTTGCCATTTGATTTGATGTATGACATGACCCCATTTGGATTTGTAATTCCAAAGATACAGGGTCTTACTTTTAGGGCTTGAATGCCTGAAATAGGCAGCGTGTCAATGCACTGCCTATTTCATACATTTAGGCCTCAAAAGTAGGACCCCATGTAGGACCAAATGAGGTCCTACTTTTGAGGCCTAAATGCATGAAATAGGTAGCACATTGACAAGCTACCTATTTCAGGAATTCAGGCCCTAAAAGTAGGACCCCGTATCTTTGGACTTACAAATCCCAATGGGATCATGTCCTATATCAAATCGAATGGCAAGAGCCAATTTAGATGGTTTTCATGCCTATTTTCTCCATCAATCAAAACTATATGCATAAATATATACATCAAGATATGCATCAATATATGCATCAACATATACATATGTATGTATGTATATATATATATAGATACATACATACATATATAGATACATACATACATACATACATACATGTGTGTGTGTATACACACAAACACACACACACACACACACACATATATACACACATAGATATATATGTATGTATATACATACATATATACATACTTACATACACACAGCAAAATGGGGGTCTTGATTTTGGGGGGGGGTATGCTAAAAATTGATAAACAACATTATTTGATGAATATAGTTTTAGTTGATGGAGAAAATGGACATGAAAACCATCTAAATTGGATCTTGCCATTCGATTTGATATATGACATGACCCCACTCGGATATGCAAGTCCAAAGATATGGGGTGCTACTTTTAGGGTCTGAATGCCTAAAATAGGCAGCGCGTTAACGCGCTGCCTATTTCATGCATTTAGGCCTCAAAAGTAGGACCCCATTGGCAACACAATGGGGTCCTACTTTTGAGGCCTAAATGCATGAAATAGGCAGCGTGTTAATGCGCTGCCTATTTCAGGCATTCAGGCCCTAAAAGTAGGACCCCGTATCTTTGGACTTATAAATCTAAATGGGGTCATGTCATATATCAAATCAAACGGCAAGAGCTAATTTAGATGATTTTTATGTCCATTTTCTCCATATATCAAAATTGTATGCATTAATATATACATCAATATATACATATATGCATCAACATATACACACACACACACACACACA